>NC_044349.1:27469280-27715770 GCF_007364275.1 Archocentrus centrarchus | reverse complement strand
CAACACGGGAGGTAACGAAACTACGAACAAGGATGGAGGTGGTATGCCGGGGAGGAAGGGGTGGAGGCGATTTACATTTCATAAGTGGAAATATGCAGACCGGGTAATATTATTGATATGGGAGTGAAAGGATAGAATAGAATACTTGATTACTAAAATAATCAATTTATGCAGCCCTAATGGGAGTGAAAGGATAGAGTGCTATCAAGGATGACACCCAGACTCTTAAACTGAGGGGAGGGGAAAACTGAGGAGCTGTCGATGGTGAGGGAGAGGGAGAAACTGCCAACTCTGGATAAGGTGGATTTGTTCAAACGAGGAGAAACTCAGTTTTGTCCCTGTTTAATTTAAGAAAGTTTGAGGTGAACCAGGATTTGATTTCAGATAAGCAGGTGGTGAAGGAGGAGGGTGGGAGGGAAGAGTTAGGCTTGGTGGATAATAGAGCTGGGTATCATCCGTGAAACAATGGAAATGGATGTTGAATTTACAGAAAATATTGTCAAGAGGAAGGAGGTAAGTGATGAAACGGAGGGACCCCAGGACAGAGCCCTGAGTCACACCTGAGGTTACAGGAGAGGGGTAGGATTTGAAAGACTTAAGCTGGATGAACTGAGGGTGGCCTGTGAGATAAGAACGGAACCAGTCAAGAGGGGTGTGGGTGATGCCAGTAGATGATAATTTAGGCCATGCTTCTTCCTGTATACTGTCCTCGTGTGTGATACATGTTCGGTGATACTTGATCTTCGCTAGTAGAAAGTGCTTTCTAGCAAAAAAATTAATCAATCATGGCATCCCCTTCCCTCCTGGTGCAGAAGTGCACCACATCAACCAATCAAAAGCTTATATGGCAACATGTGGCATTTAGTTGCTGAGGCACAGGTGAAAGCTGTGAGAGTGATGGGGCAAAAGAAAGGCAGCAATACTTATAACAAGTTTTGAAATTTGAGAGATGTTAGCGTGATTGAAGTGTATCATTAGTGTGCAGTGTGTATAGTGTGTTGTGTAGTCACAGACAAGGCAGATGCTAGTTAAAAAGCCATGAAAGGCAGACTCAAATGTAAATACTGTCTGCAGGTGGACAACAGTCGGAGTGACACACCTGGAAGTGTCAGACCTGTGATGTGGCCCTCTGTCTAGTGGTGGACAGGGACTGTTTTTTGGAGTGGCACAAATAATTTGTGTGGCATCTTATTGTGACCCCTGATTGTTCTGCAAATAGTTGTACAAAAACACTTTTGAAAATTACAACTAATATTTGTATTTTTAGTTTTAAATATTGTTTGATAAACATGTTTTCACAGTAAAAGTGAAAAACAAAAACAAAAGGTTTTCTACTCAGATTTCATGTTTTTTTGTGTGTGTGTGATTTTAGGTCCAATGTGTTAATACAGTATGTCAAAATGAAAAAAGAAAAACCTGTACCATCACACATGTGACTGTAGGTTGTGCTGAAAACTAAATACCTTTCATTTCACCTCAACCTTCTCTATTCTCCCTATTATGCAATAAAATAACCACACCTATGCTAACATGAGGTTGCTCTCAATCCTGTAGACTTGGTCTTTTTTTTTCCCCTCTCATCTCTTTTTCCCCATTATCCAAGCAGTCCTGTGGCTATCTAGAAATCTTGGTAGTAAAGCTCTTTTTTCCCCCTCTGGCAGTAATTAGAAGGTAATTGTTCTCACCAGCAAAGGGGAACATGGGGAACCTGATGTGCATGTGTGTATGTAACTGGGTCTGTGTGTGCGTGTTTTCTGATGTCTGTGTATCAGATGGAGGCGTGCGTAAGCATGCGGCTAGCATTGTGCCACACACACACACACACACACACACACACACACGATCAATTTCACCAGTCCATAAATGTTCATATCCTGCTGTAGAAGAACAAGTTGCTCTCCAAAGCCCTACACTGTGAGCCTCCACAAAATATTTCCTGTCATCAAAAGAAACAGAGAAAGCGCCACATACTTTGTTGTCATTGTTCTTCTCCTTGTCCCTCCCGTGAACACAGACACACACACACACACACAGATGCACGCGCACACAGTTTAGTCAGTTCAAGCACTAAAAGACAAATCTGAGTGAAAAGTGTCAAAACTATTGTGTGCTAAATCCCTCATTCGATGTGAACAGGTGTGCTTGAGTGTGTATGTCTGTGCGCATGCAAGTGTACATGTGTGTGTGTGTGTGTGCACGACCGTCGCTACCTCTTTCAAAGCATTAGGAAACACAGGTAACTCCTCAAAACACAGCAGTCCTCCTTTCGTGCCAAAGCGAGAGTGCTAGAACAAAGCCTTCTCTCGTGTCTGTCATCTCTGCCAAAATATGGAATCACTTGAAGCTGTTGTCCTTCCCTTCTCTATTTTTCGGTGTCTCATCTTGCATAATGAACCCTCTCCCTTAATTCACTCAAACAGGATCCTAAAGAGAGAAGTGAGTAAAAGAGGACTGGCAAACATTATTCAACCTGAAAAAGGTGAGAGTTTCTACCATCTGTTAATGTGTCTCTGTGGCTAACTCTGTTATCTCCTCACTTTGTACATCCTGTCATCAACTCCACATCTTTCAAGTCAAACTTTAATTTTGATTTCCTGCCTTTCCTGTTTGAAACTGCTCTGTAAATGACATGTTTTGTACACTTTGAGAACTTTTAAAGTATGACAACATACATATCAGGACACTTTCAGTCCCTTCTATGGCAAGCTATTTAACTCACAGGCTTCACGCACATTGGGATTTGTTTCCTCTGCACTTTGTGCTAGCCATGGGTATATAGTTTATGAAACTGCAAACAGGAAGAGACAGGCAGTGATGTGGCACCAAAGAGCATGAAATGTCATTGAAATCCAGCTACTTGTAGGGATGACAGGAAGAAAAACAGTTAACAACATGAAGCAGGTGGGTAACAAAGTATCTAATGTCAACTTGAGGTGAATATGAAATTAAAGCAATAACTGTGGGAGTGTAGGGCACCACTAACTGACATATTACACAACCAGGGCCTGGAAGGTCCACTAGCAAGAAAGTGTCAGTTACAAAGCAGTAGGTGATAAAGAAGGGTGGTGTTTTTTTGTTTTGTTTTTTTATGTGGACAGGGCTTGGCTGTGTTGGACTTTGCCTTAAGCTAGAACACTAAGGTCAGGTCATTTTCACCCACGTGGAAGTGAGAGTGATAGCGTGACAGAAGACACATTAGCTTTCTAGGGTTAAACAATGAACTTCATAAACATTAAATAAATGAAAAGCAAGCACCACAAAATGTATTGTGAGAAAAAAGCAATGCATAGTTTACCAAGCTAATTAGCTGTCAAAAACTTAAAAAACTTACCAAGCTCCACTAATTAGAAATACATTTCATTGTGCATTGTACTGTGCGTGTGACAAATAAACCTTATCTTATCTAGTTTAGGTGCTGAGTGCTTAGATACCACTCTTTAATATCTTGTCTTGCTGTCTTCGAGCAGAAGGTTACTGGTTCATAACCAGCAACCAGCAGAAGTTTACACACGATCAAACATGTACAACAGAAAGCCCGTCCTAAGTTTCACGGCTGAAGGAGCATTTTTTGACACATCTTCAAGGTTTTCTTTCAGTACAAATAAACATGACAATAATAAACGCGACAACACTTGGGCACTGGATTCACTTGACCTCAAAAGGAAGCAAATTGTCTAAATCAACACGGCTCTGTGAAGTTGTCTTTAGAGACAGTAAAAGCATCACATGCAGGGTTACTTGATTCACACTGCATTGGGCCCCTGGGGACTGCATGTTTATGTTCCTTCCTAAAATAATAATTTTAACCTGCAAAGTAAATTTTTCAGACCTCTATCATTTACATCTGCTTGTCTTCTCCCTGTGTTAGCTGCTACTGTGGTCCATGTCTTGCCGTATACCACCACCAGTTGATCAGTGGAATTACCGTCAGAACAGTTGATTATCTAGATAAACACAAAAATACTGCTTCATCACAACAAAAGGTCAAAAACTCCATACCATACCTTTAGGTCACTTATAACGCCTACAAGAGAACGTTATAATCGAGTTATGCTTTTCAAACAGGACATAAAATTTTACAAAACAGATTTAGCTTCATGTTACAGTATGTGTTTTACATGAGCGTTAAACAGACTGTGTTATGAAAACAGAAACAGAAAACCGCAGCCTGCCAAACCTCTAACAAATAAGAAATGCTCTTTAAGCACACAGTCCTTAAACCAGCACAGCAGGGTGAGAGTATCGGCCTCTATTAGAGCCTGTGTGACATTGGGACTTTTTCCTTTTGTGCAAATTATGAGCAGGAGCAAACTGTTGCTATGGAGACAGTAGTTAGTGATGCGGTGAGCAAAGCCACACCAACTTGTGTGGAGGAGAGGTCTAAGCTGAACATACTGTGAGGATCACAAGCTACTGCAGCCACACACACACACACACACACACACACACACACACACACACAGTCCAAGACTCAGGAAAGCAAATAAAAGGCTTTTACCGTTATGTATTTTTCTTTCTGAGTCAGGCATTTTGAATGCTAATTTGGTGCGGTCACATTTTAAAAGCTTGGATGACGCTTTTTGAACACTCGGGAATGAGGGCAGAAGAGCGTATCATTGAAGCTGCTGCGCGGTAAGAGGATGTGGGTTTGCTGAGAGGAATGAGACACCTGCTTGGGAAAAAAAAGACAGATCGCATCTCACCATCCTTATGTTATTATAGGGCAGAAAAAAGGAGAATGGATAAAGAATGGCTACAAATAGCAGGATGGATAGATGCATTACAAATTTTCCAGGAATAAATTGATGGGAGAGAATGGCATAGAATGGCAGGAGCGGACAGAGAAGAGGCAGTTATCTCTAAATATAGTTTTAGTGCAAACTGAGAGAAAGGCCATGTTTGAAAAGTGTGCGCCACTATCTGGCAGAGAGTGTTGTTTTTCTTTTTTCTTGTCCTATATCCCCCAGTATCCACTTTTGGCCTCCAATGACAACCACAACAGCAGACAGCCAATTCAATTCAATCTCTGTCTGATTGGAGGGAACAGATCTGATTACCTCTCATAGAAGGCACACACACGCACACAAACCCCCCCTCCACACACACTCAAAATGCCATTGTTTGTGCTCTAAGATTCCCCAGGGAAAGATGTTAGAGTAAATGGCTGCGGTGATTGTGCCAGATAGACTGGATGTGCGCATAATATCCACACGAAGAAGATAATGCGTTTGCTAATCGCACACCAGAGACAAGCAAACACACACCCACACAATCCACACACACAAATACAAAGGCTAACAGCTGCACAGCTATAACCCTTAACCACTCTTTTCATGCCGGTGGCTGCCAGCTACACTGTAGAAACACCCTCCCACACATCCAACCAAATCCCATTGTGGGAGAGTCGTGATTTTTCAGAGTTGTGTTGACAGCAGTGGAAGTTATTATAACTTGTATTCAAATTTGATGTCGCATTAGGAAGACAGACATGCATCAGTTGATGTTCTATTTGAGCATTTAATAATGTTGTGAACGCAATACTGCAAATGGAAAGACAAAACTTTGGTGGGTGAGAAAACCCAAAGTATAAAAGTCAGCTTTGTAACGTTTGCGTGCAGGGGATTGCTGGTTACCTGCCAAAGTGGCCATTTTTGAAATACAAGCTTAAGAATGACAGTAACAATGTACCAACACAGCCACAAATGTTCATTCACAAACCCGACAATGTCCACACTTCCTCTAACAATATGGGCACAGCGCCAGCTTCCAAGAGATAACCACAGTTTATCCACCAAAGGGAGTTTTTTATTTCTATTTAGTTTTGTCAGAATGGAGGCAACATGGAAATTTATGCTGCGTTAACTGTGAATAAATACTGCAGACAATTTGTTTTCCACTGTTATACAAGTGACTCAACCTACTCTTGTTTTGACAAGAAACTTTAGATCCTCTGGTGGGTGAACCGAAAGCACAGGATACATTCAGTGCCCATTTAGTAACAGCTTAAATTCAGTAATTATATTAACTGCACTACATTTTAAAGATGCATTGTTGTGAAAAGGCTACATTGTAATGCCAGAGTGATTTGCTTGCACAGTAAAAGGGGAAAATGCAATTCAAAGGCTCTCCACAGTAAGACATCCACGGTACATCATACTTCATTAGCAGGTGGGCGCTGAAATGTAAAAGTTTAAAGTGGAGACAAAACTGTCTGCAGCTGTTGGCTCTTCACAAATGTCAAATTGGCTTGCTGTTCTAATTTGACATTCACATAAAAGTGTTTGTACTGGCAGACTGTCAACTCCATGTTTTATTAATAATGAAGAATATCAAAATGAGCTGCTTTTATAAAAAGCGGTTGGCGTCCTACTGGAATCTGCTCATCCCCTTAACTTCAAGGTTGCAATCGGCAGAGAGGTAAATAAACAGCCGCGCACAAACGAGATCCAAATGGAAGCGGAGCGAGGCGAGAGGAAAAGGAAATCAAAGGGGAATAAGAAGCTGGAAAGATCTAATCTCTCTGGATTTATTAAAACTTAATAAAGACTATTATGTACACTTCAAGGATCAAGTCTGACCAATAAGACTGACTAATTTATTGTTAGAGTATCACAACACTGCAATTACTTCACTACAGTCATGTAAATGCCAAGGGTTATCGCTACCCTGTCACGGTAATTCAATAAAAACCTTCTGCTTGGGAAGAAAAAGAGCTCTTAGAAAAAATGACCCCTGAGCTCACATTGGAAACATAACTGCACTGGTGCAAAAAACACATGTGCACACAGACCCACACACTGATGCGCAGACTGATCACACAATATCTGTGATAAATGTATGACATATAATAGTCCCATAATCTTTTCCATTGCATTCTTTTCCAAAGAACTCAGAAACAAAGGGCCAAGATTAAACAGCTCCCATTCACAATGACTCATTAGTCTCACTCACTCTCTTCATGATCAGTCTCTCCTCTGTGTCTCATTTATACGGGACAAGGTCATTTAGGAGTCTGAGGAGTGGAAGGAAGAGAATGATGAGAACAGGAGAGGAAGGACATTGGAGGAGTGGAGAACTGTCCTTCAGGGATTTTCATAAAAGCAAAACCACTATTTATACCCTGATCACAACCATCTATTCTGTGGATCTACAGTATTTTCATTTAAATTCAGCCACTCCAGAGAAACATGCGTATGTACTGCACAAACACAGGTCTTACACATGAAGGCACATTAAGGTTTCCTATTCCAAAATCATGCTTGTTGCTTGTGTGTGGTATATGATTGCATTTGACTTTCATCACCCTGCTGAGAGTGTGTTCATGTCTGTGTGTGTAGATTCGGTGTGCTCGTGTCTGCCCGTTTAGAAGGAAGATCAGAAGAGAGATGAATGAACCAATGCGTGAGCCAATCTCAACAGGTCTGTGGCTGAGCAAATTCTACATCCCATTTGTAAAAGAGACATACAGATGGAGACAAGTTATAAGGTGAAGTGTGTGCAAGCGTATGTGTGTGTGTGTCTATGTGAGAGAGAGAGACAGAGAGAGAGACAGAGAGAGAGAGAGAGAGAGAGAGAGAGAGAGAGAGAGAGAGAGAGAAAGAGAAAACCCTTAAGTCTCAATGCTGAAGGCAAACCATTCATCTTCCCTCTCATATGCTCTTCTGGGCTTCAATCCCAGTCCCAGTGTGTGTGTGTGGGTTTGTGTGTGTGTGTGTGTGCGCGTGCATGCACACATGTGTCTGCATCTCCCAAATATGGATAGCAGTCTGAATGATGAACATGATCTCCATTGCAGCAGAACAATACTATTTCTAAATAGTACATGAGAGGCATTCAGCTTTCCCTCATACACTGTGTATGGGGGAACCAATGCTTGTTTGCAGGGGCTCAGGCGCACCATGTGCAATGAGGCATCTGCTGCAGGTGATAGTGAGCGTGTGTTTCTGTGCAGTTGCGTGCATCCATTAAGTGTCATTCCCAACGGCGTCCAAAGTTTTTGCTACATCAATCAAATGCTTATTCAGAGAATGCCGGGCGTCACCCTTACAGTCGGGCAGGTGGCACCGAGCAGCTGGGTGATGGCTGCCAGCCTGGCCCCTGGCATCACCTCTGCTCTGAGACCGCCCAGGCTTGCTCTCATACACCTGCTAGCTACCTGCCTCTGGAGCTTTTTCACACCTGAATATTTTTGCTTCTCACCAAACACAACATCCCCACACCTGTTTAGTGGGAGCCTACTGTGCCGCACCACCTGTTAATTAACTATGAACAGCAGCAGCCCTGCATTCTGTATCCTAATCCACAAAGACACAATTAATAAAGAGAAATAAGTAGCTCGCAAGGCTGTGTTTGCATGTATCAGTGTGTGAATAACAATCATTTTTCAGCCAGGGCTGTGGGTATAGCCTTAAAAAATAATGAGTTATTAAAATCAAAGTAGCTTTCTTCCTTGTCCGAATACAGTAATGTGAAGCAAAAAGTTCACCCTTCTTCAATTTTAAGGTTTTACAAATCAGGACATAATACAAAAATTATCTGTTCCTTCCGAGGTCTTAAAACGATTTAAATACAACCTGAGATGAACTACAGTATATGACATAATTACATCATGTCATTAAATATTTAACAGAGATTAGGCCAAAATGAAGAAGACGTGTGGAAAAACTAAGTACACCCTTACTGTTTCTATAGGAATTAAGAGGTAAGACTCAACCAGGTGCTGCTAATAAAATGCACTTGATTAACTGATCATCAGCAAGTGTGACCACCTCCATAGAAATAACACAATGCCAAGAAGGAAAGACAGCTTAGTGGAGCAATTGTACCTGCCCATCTGGGAAGGATTATAAGACCATTTCCAAACAATTTTGAAGTTCATCAGTGAGAAAGATTATTCAGAAGTGGAAAACATTCAAGACCAATCTTCCCAGGAGTGGATGTCCCAGCAAATTCACCCCAAGGTCAGACCGTGCAATGCTCAGATAAAGTGCAATATACATATTAAACAAATATGTGGGACTGCTTTTTTGCATTTGCACAATATAAATAAAATTAGAGACATCCTGTCTTAGTGTGATGCTGAAAAACTAGTTCATGCATTTATTACTTCTTGGCTGGACTATTGTAATTCATTATTATCAGGCTGTCCTAAAAGCTCCCTGAAAAGCCTTCAGCTGATCCAAAATGCTGCAGCTAGAGTACTGACAGGGACTAGAAAGAGAGAGCAGATTTCTCCCATATTGGCTTCTCTTCATTGGCTCGAAATCTAGAATAGAATTTAAAATTCTTCTCCTCACATACAAGGTCTTGAATAATCAGGCCACACCTTATCTCAAAGACCTCATGGTACCATATCCCCCCAACAGAGCACTTCTCTCTCAGACTGCTGGCTTACTTGTGGTTCCTAGGATACTTAGAGGTATAATGGGAGGCAGAGCCTTCAGCTTTCAGGCCCCTTTTCTGTGGAACCAGCTTCCAGCTTGGATTCGGGAGACAGACACCCTCTCTATTTTTAAGATCAGGCTTAAAACTTTCCTTTTTGATCGGGCTTATAGTTAGGGCTGGATCAGTTGACCCTGAATCTTCCCTTAGTTATGCTGCTATAGGCCTAGGCTGCTGGGGGGTTCCCATGATCCATGAGTGTTTCTTCTTCATTCACCACTTTTGACTCTATGTTTATACTCCACTCTGCATTTAATCATTAATTATTTTTAATCTCTGGCTCTCTTCCACAGTGTGACTTTTGTCCTGTCTCCCTCCCCTCAGCCCCAACCGGTCACAGCAGATGACTGCCCCTCCCTGAGCCTGGTTCTTTTGGAGGTTTCTTCTTGTTAAAAGGGAGTTTTTTCCCTCCCCACTGTCGCCAAGTGCTTGCTCGTAGGGGTACGTTTTGACTGCTGGGTTTTCTCTGTAATTTTTGTAGGGTCTTTACAACATAAAGTGCCTTGAGATGACTGTTTGCTGTGATTTGGCGCTATATAAATAAAACTGAACTGAATTGAATGTTTAGCCATAATACACAGTGCCACTTTTGGTGAAAATTGAACACAGCATACCAACACAAAACACCACATACCAACTGTCAAGCACAGTGGTGGAGAGGTGAATATTTGAGCTTGTTTTATAGCCACAAGACCTGGGCACATTGCAGTCACTGAGTCAACCATGAACTCCTCTGTATGTCAGATTATTCTAAAGTCAGGCCATCTGTCAGGAAATCAGAATGGCTGAAAAAGAAAAGAATCATGGTGCTGCAATGGCCCAGGCAGAGTCCAGACCTCAACCTGACTGAAATCCTGTGGCGAGACCTTTGTGCACAAACAAATTCCTGCAAAACTCAGTAAACTGATGCGATATTTTAAAGAAGAGTAAGACAAGATTCCTCCACAACGATGTGAGAGAGTGATAAAGTCACCCAAAAAACAATTACTTCAAGTTATTGCTCCTAAAAATATTTATACAGGCTACTGAACCATTTCTTCTTCAGCATTTTGGCTTAGTTTTTGTTAAATAAATAATGGTGAAATCATTATTTTTTTTATGTCCAATACATAAAACCTTAGAATTGAAAGAGGGTCTACTTTGTTTTTTAATGTGACTGTAGGTAATTGTTTGGCACTGACAGGCCTTTCACACACAAGACAATTTTACATATTACAGTCATAAACTGTGCATAAATCATAGACCGGCAACCATGAGGTCACACATAGAGGTCACACATTGGTTTTGTGGACTCCTGCTTTTAAATCTCAAGTTAAGCATTTGAAACCAGAGCAAGTGGCAGATCTGACACTCAGAAGAATAGAAACTCAGCAACCATCAGTCACTAGACAGCCATGATGTCTGTCATTTATGATAGTTTACTATAAACAGGAACAAAATGATAATCATGCTGTTCTGGATGCTGACTCACTTTCACTAAACTTTTCTGACTTTAATGTCAAAATGTAATGATAGGGGGTTTCTCTTATCATGTGGAAACACTTTCATGTCACAAGAGAAAGAATTTTTTTCTCTCCTTACAGAGTCATCAGCGAATTAACCACATTACTATTTCAGTTACGTCTTTAAAATAATTGTCCCAAAGTCGTATTGCTGCTCTTACCTTTCCTCTTGGAGTCCCGTCTGACGCTGCTGGGCCTGACCGCTGGTTGTAGCTCTGTCTCTGTTGACATCCTCAGGCTCCAACTGGGCTAGACTCCGCTCCGCTTGGCTCAGCTGGGATCGACTGGGCTCCGAGGGTCCAGTTCACAGCGTCAGTGCCGGCTGTGCGTGCGTGGGCGCCGGGTGTGTGCGTGGAGGCGCCAGGTGTGTGTGTGGGCACACAGGCTCATGGGAGAGGGACGGGCTTTAGCCCTGACACAACATCCCACACACACCCACAGAGAGCTGGGGGAGAAAGACAGGAAGAAACAGGTCGGCTTCAGTAAGGTTGTGCTTACTCTTGGCAGGCGAGACCTAGAAAGACTTCTCAGCAGGCATTAGAATGACTTCGCTTCTGATCTGCTTTGAGTAGATGTTGCCCATGGTAACAGACTAGAGAGACCTGCACTAGACTTTCTGCTTTCTATCAATAATGTGCCTCAGCAAGAAAATTTCATGAGGAAATACTTTTGCTCTCAGAGCCACTTTTCTCTTTAATCATGTGATAATACCTTAAACAGGTTTAAAAGTACTAATGATGCATTCAAACTTTTACACCTGATGTAATCTATGTCCTAATTAGACAGGAAAAAATGGACAATTGTTATGCTGGTCTTATTTTTGTGGTTTCATATTATTATACCCATCCAGTTATTTGCTGTGACATCAGAAGTCACTACCCTAATGTCTGACAGGGTAAGGGTGAGTCGTTTCAAAAAGCAGTCAGACAACAGGTTACAAACTAGCAAAATATTATAGCCAGAATATCTATACCACATTATTTGCAGGTAAAGCCGAGCATGAGTTCGCCTCCAACATGTTGTAACAGTCTCTTATTGCACAGGAAAACTCTGCACCGAAACTACAAGGGTTTCAGGAAGAAAAATTGTTAGACCCGCCGCCTGTGATAGCAATATCTACCTGCCGTACCACATACTGTGTTGCAAAGATACAACAGTGGAGCTGCATTGGTGCTGCTCTCGCTACTTCTGTGACAATGACACAGCTGCCGCTGGTAAGAGGAGAGAGAGACTCACCGGGGAGTTTATTTCCCACTTTCAGTATGAACCAAAAGTAACAGGCAATGACAGCAGGGGAGCACCGATTCATGGTTAACCTTGTTTATGTACAGCTATGAATGATTTAGTACATGTAAGTGGACCCATATACAGTACCAGTCAAAAGTTTTTCTTACTTTTGACTGGTACTGTATGCAGAATAACTAAAGATAAAACAATTATAAGTCATAACATTTGTTTAACTTCTTTATAGACCGGCTAATATTTTGAAAGTGTTTTTATTAGTACACTACAGCAATCCAGAGCTGAACCAGGAAGTTGAAACAGTGAGCAATAATGACAGACAGTCAGTTTGGGATGCAATTTTCCTATTTGTTCACTTTATCTTTCCAAACAGGTCAAGTTTAAAATGTGCCTTATCACCTGACCAAAAGATCTCAGCAATTAACTTGGGGGTTCCAGTGTTATTATTGCGAACATGAACAAAAGCTAAAACTAACAAGGCCAAGGCTGTATTAATTTCTCTTTAATGCTAATGCTAGCTGCCCCTCTTAAGACTGACAGGCCCCTCTGGCCCCCAGCATTTTGTCTTTTCCTTGCCCATCTGCTGCTACTTTATTCCTAAGTGTTGACTGGCAGCGACTACCATAACTCAGCAGCCAAAAACACTCAGATTCACGGTGTGTGAATGTATGAAAGCACGCTCATTTACATGCACACACAAATAAAGAATAGCTTTTTTCTTATTTAGCAATGGTAAAGGACAAAGACGGGCAGCTGCAAGTTGACATGCTACATAATGAATCTGACTACCTTCTGAGCTGCTCTTCCAATCTTCTTAGAATATAAGTCTTGACCTCTCTTTCCTTCTCGGTCTCCATCTAACAGTGGCCGAGTGCCGATTTAAACAATACCAAAAGACTTGTGCTTCTTGGGGAAGAGGGAAATCTCTCTTATTCTCTGCCTCCCCCTCTCCACGGTGTTTTTGTGTGAATAGGAGGCCCCTGTAAGCCTTGGGCGAGAACAGATGAATTGAGAGGCTTTTAATTTGCTGCAGACAGAACAGAACAGAGTCCATTTAATTCTGCCAGCAGAGGCCATGTCGGCAAAATGCTGACAATATTCTTTATCTGGTCCAAACACACTGGAAAAGTGTGAGTCACTCCAATTACAGGCATTATCAGCAGCACTGTTCCACCAAATGGATGGAGAGAGAGTGAGTATGAAGAGAGAAGGGTTAGAGGGAAGAGAAATGAACAGAGTGGAAAGAAAGTGAGGGGTGAGGGAACATAAGAGTGGGTGAGAAAGATAATGAGTAAGGGGTAAAGGGGGAGAGAAAAAGCCCAAGGAAGTAAAATCAGAAAAGAAAGGATGGAGTCTGAGCGGCTTCAGCTTCAACCCTGAACATGTCCCCTGTCCGTCTCTTCTCTTTCCTTTTTTGTTCTCTGAATTCGTTCTCCTCCTTCTAGCTGTGAAGTCTTTCAATGAAGCATCTGGAGCTTGTTTTTAAGAAAAGCAGTCTCTTAATCCTCAAACTGGACCAGAGGCGAAGCAGTCCAGAAATTCTCACCACGTTAACCCAGCTTCTAATCTACAACCGCACAAAAGAAGACAAGTTTCTGTAGTGTACCTTTGATGTCACAACCGAATCTATACCACAACACAACTGCGAGTTTACATCCTGTCTACAAAAATCACTCCTGTCAGAGAACAAGTCAATTATTTGAAGACGTTCTACCCATCCAAGCATCACAAGCAAAACAGCCAGCAGTTCACTGGTGAAAACGAGCAAGAGACAAGGTTGTGAGGCTGAAAATGAAAAATCTGCTGCAGCACAGCTCTCAAAGGCTCCAGACATATGGTTGTTTCTCTGGAGACTCAGGGAAGAGTTCTACATCTTAAGCTAAAGTCCCTGGAGAGGAGAACAAGCTAATTTCAAGCAGTCCGTGTCTAGCTTCAGTCGTACAAATTCCCTGCCTTGTAGACACACAGATAAAGCGAAGGAAAGAGCAGCACCATCAAAAGCCATCGTGAACGCTGTAGTGGCAGTTTGACCTGGAATCAGCGCGCAAGCTAAATGTAGCAGCAGAGCAGGACGTGAACATGGCTTAGTGTGTCTGGATTTAGACAGCAATCTGAAGCCACGCCAGAGGAGAGGCATAGCGGCGGCAAGGAGGAGAAGGGAGTGAGCAGTAAATTGGACGTCTGTAAATGGGGGCGCTGCCAACAGGCACTAGCGGGAGATGTGAAGATCTGCATGTGTGTGTGCCTCACTGTACTGTATGTGTGTGTGACTTTATAAACAGGATGCTGCCAACAGGAGCTTAATGCCCAGAAATCATCTGCAGCTACAGGAAAGTATGCCAGGCAAATAGAAAGAAAAAAACAGGAAAGAAAATAAGAGAAAGGAGCAGGTTCTCTCCATCCGCCTCGCCTTTCTCCCACCTCTCACTCTTACAGGGTAATTGTGTTCCGTCCATCAGGCTCAGAGATAGATTACTGGCGCCACTCATTCGGCTCTCCTGCCATCTCAATAATGAATAATCATAAAGACCACCACTACACTGCTCTCACACTCTATTCTCAGTACTTGTGCTCTGTCCATCCCAACACCCACACTTTACCAGTGCTACCTTTGTATCCTGACACCATGGCACTGAGTCCTTATCAGCAGCAGCACACTTCTCCTCTGAGTTATACTCATTGATGAATAACAATGTGAGTACTAAAGGTCAATCCAAGTTACATTCTGCCAGGTTTAAGGTGTTTCTATGGTAAATAAGCAGCATTCATTTTAAGTGTATTAACAAACAAAATCACATGTAGTTTTAGACACCCAAATGGTTAAATGCACCTTTTAAATGTCAACTGACTGAACACACCATCAAGCCACAGAGAGAGAAATAAATGTCAATGCATTTTGATTCTGTCCAGAAAAAGAATAAAAAACTACGGATATATAACCTACCAAATTATGAGCTTTAGACGATAAAAATATTTTGTGTCCACTCAACTCCAGTAGTCCAAAAAGCTCAGGAAGAGGCGGCGAAGAATGAAGCAGAAATGAATGGAAGAAAGGGTAGAAGATCAACTAATAGAGGTTAGAGGAGAAGGCGTTCCTATTGGTGTACATGATAAAAGGCCGTGTGTGTTTGTGAGGAAAGACACAGAGTGTGGGATTAAAAAAAAAAAAGACCTGAAAACATGAGCCGTGGACTAAAGTTCAGTGCCATGCAAAGATAAATGCTGCATATCACTGCACTTTGTCCAGCATGTAACAATAAAATAAGCACACTGTCCGTAATCAAATGTTCTTTTTACTGAGAGATTAGTGTAATTACGTAGATGTATAGCAATGATGACAAGATGCCATTCCTTAATAAAATTTGCTAAATGTAGCTTAATGAACAATAATCAATAAATCACTAAATGTTCTGCACATGTAAAAAGCTCAAAAGTAAATGCAGAAGTAACGACAGTGAAGTGGTTAGAGGAACAGGTGCAGGGGCATATTACAGCGAATATACACGTGAACATTACACAACCTTGGCACTAGGACGTTTTATATCAAACTCTGATATGACAACATTTTTAGTGATCTAAAACAAGGCTGCAACTTTTAGTTGATTAATAAATAACATGTTAGCTGTTTTTATACTCTGAATATGTCATTCTTCTAGCAAAATGTAAAACATTATCCAGTTATAGATTTTCAAATCAGGAAAATTTTCCTTTCTTTGTCTCACACAATATAAAATTATTTATAGTTTTGGACTAATAGCGTGAAAACGTCACCACTTTGAAAATTTAACTTTGAATTATGGAAAATATAATGACATTTTATAGACCAACCAGGAATTCATAGAGAGATTATCTATGAAGGAAATAATCATTAGCAACAGTCTTAATCCAAAATTACCCCAATATCATCAGCTTATTACAGCAAACTGATGTTATATGGCTGTTAAGTAGTGAAGACAAAAAAGATGTAGATTTTTTTATTGATTTTTTACAATTAAAAAAATCACTCCAGCTACTTGTGCAGCCACATATTGCATTTTGGAAGATGGACAGTGTTAGCATTTGGCTGCCAAGCAGGGGAATGGCATCATGGGTCAATGCAGTTATCACCCACTGAGAGGCAACTGTCAAAATGTATACAATCACAGCTCACCACACCATAATAAAGCTAAAGCATTATATATCAGCTGCATGGTAAAAGGGCACTTTTGACATTGATCTAAATAGCCAGTCCACCCACACTGCACATTAGCAGAGCTACAGTTCAGACAATTTCTTTTGGGGCTGGAGGAAGAAAAGTTAAAATTGTGAATTCAACAGCAGTTACATTGGTATGACTTAAAGAAAGAGAAAATACCTCAAAACTAGTTGTTACTACAGATGTCTGGTGGCTGAAGCATCAGCTATTGCAGCAGCGCTGGAGTCCTATAAGAACAAGAGTGCATCTAGTTCAGCGGGCAGTCAGCCAGGCCACCAGTCAGCACAACAGCCCACTGCAATAGACACAGGCTTCTGAGCTGCTCTAGGTGCTCCACATGGCTCCCTGCCTGCATGAATGACTAGAAGGAACATTCAGTGGAGGCCTCATCAGGAAAAGGTAAACATACACACATGCACACAAGCGCACAGACACATACACACATACAATTTCCCACCCACAATCTCTTGCCAGAAATAGGATACCCCACAAGATGACAGGCTCACTTGCACGTGCAGATCACAATTTAACACAAAATATGCACATACACATACAAACACGCACATCATCTTCACCCTATTAACAGACACAAGGCTGTAGATATCAAAGCGCTGCGCTCTCTTTTGGGATTTCCTCCTTTCTCATGTTTTAAGGGGAAATAGATGAAAACGAATCCCGTTCTCCCTGCACCTCCCCTGTGTATGTGAGTGTGAGGGTGTGTGTCTCCTCTGACTTGTTAATGTGCTAAAATTTAAATTGGTCCTGCTAAGCAATGTGTGTAAGGCTGTCTTTTTCATGCAAAGAGGAACCAGCAGCTTTTCTGACAGACTGTGGATATGCCTTTATTACCAAACCTGCACTCTGATTCCACCTCTGTGTCTGCATGTCTGTCTGATCCTCTCACTGCCTCCTTCATCTCTACGCCCCTGTTCTACTACACAACCCACATCATTCTCAGCTTCTCTATTTACACATGCCCAAACTATTTGCTGATCTGTAAGACTGGATTTATTCATAATTTAGAAAATTCATGCCTTTATTTAGTTGTGCTGTGGCCTTTCTCCTATTCATCTCTGAGGCTGTATCACTTCAGATGGCCTTCCCACAGGTAGACCTGCTGCACGGTATTCCTCACTCCCAACACTAAGCAACATATGAAAGTGGAACTGTAGCCTCATCTCTCAAAGGAATGATTCAGTGATTTATAGTTGCTTGTAGTGAAATGAAACAGGCAATTGTTAGTAATATGGAAATGGATTTTCATGAATGACAGCATAGTGCAAACATACACCAGACCCTCCAACTACTATTTCTCTGGTCCCTCAGATATAAATAAAAAATACAACTTCTATTCATTTTCATACGGTCTTTACTTATTTAATTTTATGCATCAGTGGTGGGTGAATGAATAAATAAATTGTGTACACAGAATGACAGAAGGCACAATAAAGAAGCACATAGGAGGTTTTGCAATAGAGGTAGAGAAATGAACCATGCTTGTCTTAATAGCAGCATAATTTAAAGTTTGGCCTGTTGCAGCCAGAATATCCTCAGCAGCTCTCAAGCCAGAGGTCTCTTTTTTTCTACAAGACCATCATCACTGCATTCTGGTGCTGGCCTGGTAAAAGTGTCTACTCAATGTGATTTAGATCCCCTACAGCCCCGCTGGACACCCATCAACAGAGCCTAAAGTGAGTGATGGATTTGCTACATATGTGGAGTGGAAGAGGAGAGAGGAGGATTCTGGTGTATAAAAATAGAGCCAGAGCCTGCTGGAGCACAAGACTAAGACTTAATGAGGGATGCAATCATCAATTATTCAAAACACTTAATCATGGTGTCGCACGGTGCTGTTGCACAAACACACGTGCGCGCACACACACACGTAGTCAAACACACACACACGGACATACCACAGGCTTCTCAAACTGTGCCTCTCAAGGCAGACATTGAGAATGAGATTGATGGATGAAAAGACAGAATAAAGACATGGAATTACTGTTTTTTTTACTGTGTATCTGGGCATTTCCGCTTATGAATATTAAATAATCAAAAAAACAAACCCGAAATGCATACACATTCCTGCAAACACGCATGGGCATCCATTACCATACCAACCTAACCTTTCAGTGTCAAATCAGCTTGAAGCCTCTCTCACTGCTTATACACAACATGCTGACATATACTAGTGTTTTCCAGTTCCCCTTCCAGTATCTTCAGACTAGGTATAATAATGATCATTATCTCATTAGTCGTGATCAATGAAGTGTAGGGCTGCAACTAAAGATTATTTTGGTAGTCGAATAATCTGTCATTTTTGTTATCGATTAGTCAACGATTATTTCAATCTTAACTCACCTGTTAACATCACCTTGTTCTCTTCTCAAAATTAAAATAATGACCCATAAAAATGCAAGTTTGAAATTAATCAAATGTATTTTTAACATTAATGTAACCATCACAATAAATATCAAATAAAAAATACATATTAAAGTAAATGCAATTTTTATTTTTAAATGAAAATATAATGTGCAAATAAAGGGCCTCTGTCCAAAAGTTCAAATAAGGCTTCAAATTAAATCAAAAGTTTTTTCCGTCCAAAACAGCTGAAAAGTTTACAGATGATTCAGTTCATACAGAGGTTTACTATTCAGAATGAACGCTGATATTAATATGAAGAAAAAAAAAAGCAGCCAGCGTAGCTGCTCTTATTGTCCTTCACTCGTTAGCTAACATAACTGAATGGTGGTGCTTAGCAAACATTATCCATGAGAGCTTGTTTCCGACAGGTAAACTGACAGAAACATTACTGCACAAACATTAACAGGTATCAGCGACGCACTAAAGTACCCATCCAGAGCTGACGTCACAGCTCCAGGGTGCCGGCGTTTTAAACGCTCAGCACTGCAGTGATGCTGCCGTGGAAGGAAAGCTCTGCTTTGCACAGTCTGCATTCAGCTTTATTTTGGTTTTCTGTGAAATGCTCCAACACCTTTGACAGTCTGTCTCCATTTTCTTTCATTTTCTACACCCTCCTCTCTGTTCCACTAGCGTTACGCTGTTCTGTTACTTTCTTCTTCGTTGGTATTGTTGTTGCTGGCAGACAATGGAGGCAATACTGCCCCCCATATCTTCCTGTAGTGTATTGCAATTACAAAATCACACGATAAGCGGAACAAAATAGATGGATGGGTTTAAAACTACGACGCTTCGACGATGAAATTCTACGTCGACAAATTTTTGTAGTCGACGTCATCGATTACGTCGATGAATCGTTGCAGCCCTAATGAATTGATTATTTGGTCTTACTAATGTAACTGATTAGATATATTGGCTATTAATGGATTAGATGAATGATGTAGTACCATAAAGTGCCAGGAGACTCTCACTCTGACATGGAAAAAGAAATATCACAGTTATCTCACTGCTCTCCAGTTTAGCTAGCTATTTGAAGGGAAACTACTATAATGTTAATGGAGGTGCGTGTACAGCTGGTTAGGCAATGCAGACGTCTGCACGAACCCTCAGATTCACTCTGATGAAAAAATTTAAGTCGCTCAGACCAAAGCGGACCACTGCATACTTGCTGATGTGGAAATTATAACAATGCTGTCAGAAAGCAGAGAGCACCACTGCGACAGCTTATGGTGCTAACACTCAGATCGACTTTGCACTAATTTCACCTGCTTTCAACATTTTTTTTTTTTAAGTGATGAATCTATCAGAGACATTTCCCTGCTTTGAATATTAATACATTTTAGTGGTGGCAGTAATTACTGAAAAAACCCTGACTGACAAAGGTCCTGCAACACTGTTTGTGGACATCTGTTGGATCTGAACAGCTGCTTCCAGCAGCTGCACTAAAATTAACTACAATAAACAAAGCACACTCCCATCGTGCAGATAAGGTATGCATATTTTATATCAACAGTTAAAATCATTTGGTGTGAAGCCATGAGGAGAATACAAGTTAAGGACTTGAAGACAACACCTCCAACAGATTAGGAATAGCTCAGACTGTAATTGTTAGATATGTCTGACAAATCTAGTCTGATCTAATTTATGTACCTTCACTGAACCCTAAAAGCTGTGCACCTGTTTGATTTGTTGCCGTTTTTTTCTTTTGCTTTTTTCCCACTATACCAGACAACTGATGGAGAAGGAAACACGGGAAAGTGACGGAGAGGAAGGTATGACAACACAAATCCCCGTCTGGGTCCACACTGGACATTGCAGATGTTTTGCATACTCCATTCAGAGGTCCCTGCCAGCTGGTCGATTCAACCCTTACCTAGCTAATCACCGCTATATAATGCTCATCTCTCTGAGTATTCCAATATGGTTGACTGATGTACCGTAAGTGCCTTTTAAAGTTTGATGTGTGAATCCCTAGACCCTTTGCAGGTTCCAAAGATCCATCTTTTCAACATCATCAGCTCACTAATAATAACCACTAATAATAACTAACACAAAAATACATATGTTATTACGTAAAGTGATGAGCCAAGACATTGTGATTCCTCAGTGATCAAACATTAAGTTGCTATTATAATAAGTGTTAAATGCTGGAGAAATGGGCACTTGTAAAGAGGTGAGTAAATATAATGATGAGTGGATATGGATTGAGAAGTGCTCCTGGTTAGCTTTGGTCTGATCTAATGTTCTGATCGGAGATGTAAACGAGTAACTAATCTGATAGTAATTACCCAAGTATTGACTGTTTTTTGATAACCCAACAGGGAGCTGGAACTATAATGGTGGCTTGCAAAGAACTAACAACATGTTCAGGTATGGTGATAAATTTAGCTAATTTAGATCAGTATTTTCATATCATCATTAGCAGGTGGTACTTTTTGGAGCAGAACCTCATGGGAATGTTTATGTTCTTCTAGGTGAAAAATACCGAAGTTCTCCCTAATCTCTGCAAATGCTTTTGAACTGCAAAGGAAAGCCAGAATCCAGAAAAGGACACGGACTAAGATGTAAGCAGAGCAGAGAAAGCAGAGACTAAAAGAAGCTAAGAATGCTTTAGGCTACACCTTCAAAAGTGACATCCCAAAACTTCTTCAACTGCAAGCCGTCGGCAAGCCCTAGCTGCACAGCTCACTACCTGCAATTGATACTGAGACACACATCTGGAGAAGCCAATGGGTGAACTTTATGAATGTCTCTGTCAGTCAATCTGCCTGAGCTGCAGGGAGAGAAACAGATTCTCCACCTCTGGCCTCTGAGCCCAGGTAGAGCACCGAGGGAATGTCTAGGTTGAACCCTAGGGAGAAATTCCCAAGGGGGTACAACTGCATCTCCCGCATAGTCCTCCCCTATGTTACCTTGTACCGCTAATGGCCATCCGTCAGTCACAGCTCCTGCCTCCTGCCTGTGTGTCTAATCGCCCACGCACACTGTCACAGTCGCCTGCCCTTGCAGTTAATGCAGACAGCCAAACAAAATCAAGCATCCGTGTTTGATAAGGCCTTGTTGTTTTTTATGAACTCTGACAACTTGATCAGCTCCCACCCACTTCACATGGGAGTAACAGCTCCAAATCTGCCACAGTATGTTGGATATTTAACACTTTTATACCTTATATTTGTTATTTGTACTAGTTGGAGGTCCATGCAGCTTTCTCTCACAAAGACACACAGCACGTCAAGCCCAGATACAGATTACTGCATTCACTGATGTCATCGGGCTGAAAGTGAATCACAGTGGGATTGTCATACTCAGGACATGATTTGCATAATTTCTTTCTTTGAATTCCAAACTCTTTTGAACTTTTGTGCAAACATTTCCAGCCAAACACACACACAAATACACAAACCATGACAATGTGCAAAAATCTCTTGCTGCATATGATGTCTGAAAGTTTCCTGGAGGTGAAACTTTCTGCCAGCTCTTGAAATAGCCCCTTTTAACACCCCGTGGTCTATTGGACTGCTGGTCTGTCTGAACTCCCACAGATTGGAGGGGCTATTGGCATTCACTTCCCCACGGGGCTCAGAGTCAATACAAATCTCTTAAAACTCAGAAAATGCTGTGTGTGTTTCTGAGAGTTAGTGTTTTTATGTGTGTGTATGAGAAAGCGAGAGCAGAAGAAAGAAGGGAGGAATGCTAA
Source organism: Archocentrus centrarchus (assembly GCF_007364275.1). Taxonomy (NCBI): domain Eukaryota; kingdom Metazoa; phylum Chordata; class Actinopteri; order Cichliformes; family Cichlidae; genus Archocentrus; species Archocentrus centrarchus. The sequence continues at coordinate 27,693,275 of NC_044349.1, read as the reverse complement.
AATTCAATAGTAATTTTTCTATCCGTGAGAAGTCCTAGGAAAGAAGTCGTGCAATAGTTAAATAGAAGTTGATACAAATGCACAGGTACACACACTATACAGGTGTGAAATATCCATGTTTGCTTTAATGCACCTGTATGTACAACCATTTCACACAAAAACTCCAGAATATTTTAAGAGTATCAGGCCAAGGCAGCAAACTTGTCCTTGTCATACTTAGCACACAACAAGTGATAGTCTACTTTTGATGAATACTCACTACTTGCAACACTCTATTTGGTTTAGGTGAGGATGCTACCAGACAGACGAGCAGAGAGGAAGCAGTACACACAACTCACAGTGAATTCACAGCTATTCTCGCAGTGGCGGAAACTGGCACAATCTGACATCACACAGAGCTGACAGGTTTAAAAACATCTGATATCCAATCCCAAATGTATTGGAATTTTGTGTTCCTACATGTAACTCCATCCGGTCTCGGTCCATATTTAGAAAAGTTCAGAGCTGCAAGTGCATATGTGAAAATGGCTTATGTGTATGTGGTACAGGTAATGATTGTGTGCTTAAACAGAGCTCCACCCCGCTGGGCCCCAGCCTCTCAGCGCTATCCATCATAGTGATGCTGCTAATGATACCAATACATACACCAGCACAGAGGGAAGAGGTGGAGGGAAAGCAAAAAAGGGGACAGGGAAAAAAAGAAGAGGAGAGAAAAATGGTCACGCAAAATGTAAAGGAACAACAAGAATTTCAATATTATTTTATGCAATGTAAGTTGGGTTAAATAAAGATCCCCATCATGCCAATAAAGGTAATTTTAATTTACATTTGCATTTGAGAGGGAAGGGTGAGGCAGGAGGGGAGGGGACAGGAGAGAGAGATAGAGAAGAAGCAACCAGCATGAAGAGGGAAGGAAATGTGCTGCCACAGGCTGAGAAGTGGAAGATAATCTGTGTGACTGGAATAGGCAATCTGATTCTCACTTTCCTCCTCCTTGCTCTCTCTCTCTCTGAAACACACACTAAAAGACAAGCACACACAGTGCATAACACTGCCTGCTGCCAAACTCACGGAAAAGCTGAGGCTGACTGTGTGTGTGCCCTGCATGAGCTCCATTGCATCTGTGTGGATTAATATTACAGCCAGTAGATTCTTCTTCAGGAATAAGACACATGAAATTAATTGTAAAATTCTCTTCTGAAAGAGCGGAGAGAATTTAAATAGAAGCGTGAAGCCGAAGTATTCATATTTTAAGCCTTTTTTTTGCAGGAGACTCCAGCAGCACCCTGAAAATACTACCTATCCATACTGCTAGATTGAGTTTTTCATGTTTTACTGATATTATGTGTTTAAACATGGAAGAACACCTACATTCATAAATGTTTCAAAGTGTCAATTCAAAGTGTTTAATTCCTGTAACAGCAGAGCAACTGAACAAGACAGAAAATTTATTTTTTTCATTTTTTCAGAAAAATTAATGAAGAAAAATAAATAACAGCTCAAGTATCCCTTTGGCTTGTTGAAATAAAAATGTCATTATTTGATTAGTTAAAGGGGAATTCTAATTGTTTAAAAGCATCATAAGGCTTAAAATGTACTCATACAAAAACTTGGTGTTACAGTAGTTAAATACAAAGTCTGTACAGGTACATGAATCTTTTATGCATGAAAATCTCTTCCCTAGCATCATAATCCATAGTTAAGAGTATATTTTTTAGGTCAGTTTTGACTGAAAATTTGTATTTGTCAATCTACCTCAGAACTCAGCTAGATTAGTCATGAGTGGCTGTAAGGAAAAAGGCTGGAGTATTTCTTTCTTTTTCTCATCTTACTCCCAAGACATGTTGTCCTCTTCACTTCCAGGAGCAGAATGAAGGCCAGCGGGGGTTTTAAATTAGCCTATCAGATGCCTCCACCAGCTAAAGGAGAATTCTGAATATGCTAATAGACAGGAGATTAAGATATGTTGCTTGGGGCACAACCACATCTCCACACACATTTATATTTCATAGACACACGCTCATATACTCACAGACATAGACTAAAACCTTTTTATTCCATGATTACAGAGGACAAAATGATCATTTCAGATCTCAAGAGCAGAGACTGCTTTTCAGAATGTTACAGTGTCTTTGATAAGCATATGGGTAATGATGAGGATTATTTCTTATGTGAAGCTGGACGAGAAAAAGAGATAAAAAAGATGCAGATGTGCATGAGTATGTATAATGATTTAAGGAGAGCATAGAGAGAGAGGCTCACTAGATTACACAGTACTATCTGCTCCAGGCAGAAAGCACAGGTGAGGAAATCCCTCCTTTCCTCCCCTCCTTCCTCCTATGTCCTCCATCTTTCCCTCAGCCCTATTCCCGTTATCGCAGCTGTACACAAACAGGTACAGCTCCCCTGACCCCTCAACACCCCCTAAATCTCCCTTTCCTCGATCTGCTTTAACAATCTACCCATGAAAAATACCATTCCTCCCTCTTCTTTGTCTTCTCCTCTGTGTTTCTCCGCGTGTCTGATTGCTCATCTTTCTTCATTGCTCTGCCTGCCTCTCTCCCAGGGCTTGCCATCTGTACAGTAACAGGTGTGCTGTGTATGTGACTGATGTGTTTGTTACCTGTAGCACTGCCTGCAGCCACAGCCTGCGTGGAGAATAGCTGCTTCTATCTGACCTACTAGGCACTACTCTGCTCTCTTTTCCTAATCCTCTTCCTGTGACTCCTTCAGGTGGTGACAGGGTAAAAAGAGGAGTAGGAGATGAGTGTGTAATGCATTAAAGAAGCAACAGCAAGCTGTCATGTATGTGTGTATGCATTTGAATGAGGCTTTAACAGTTGTGCTGTGTGCAATGTGTTCACTGTAGTAGAGTTTGGGTAATTAGTCCCACCAGTCTATGAGTATGCGTGAACATGTGAGCACATATGGGTGTGTTTGTGTGGTGTGGTCTCATTAGTCTCACAGGTGAGTGATTAAACGCTCTGCAACACCTGGAATTGTTCCTCTTTTTTTTCCATCCCACCCATTTCTGCTGTTGTCTTAATTTACAGCCACACCCTTGAGAACTTCCCTGGCCCAGTCACAAAGCACCCTTAAGGATGGCTCCACACGCCTAATGACAAACACATTAACACTTTCAGCCACACCTCACTGTAGGGCCTTTTCAGACAGGGAGTCTGCAACATTGCTGAGTTATAGTGTCTTTTAAAGTTTAATTACAAATATAGTTGTGATGGCCCTATTCAAATATATATATATATAGTATATGTTTCAACTGTTGCTTTGAAGACACACCATATGTCCATACGTGAATCTGCCCTTGACATTCACTGTATATTAAATATGAATGGGGTTACTATAATATGATGCAGTGGTTTATGGACAGTTTTGAAGCCTTGAGTTTGCATTCTGTTTCTGCATTGGCTTTACATAAACTTATCACAAATTGTAAGGAAATTTCTGTTTGGTCGATGATTTCTTTGCTGTAACAATGCTTCTCAACAATAAATCTTATACTGTTGGAAAACCTGTTTATTTCCCCTTAAAAGATGCCACATTTGTAAGGAAAATGCATGGGTTGAGAAGCAGAGTTGAGTATGTGAGCTTCACTTGCCAAATTTTCTCTGCCAACACCAAACAGCTTTTTCTGCTATTGACTTTTGTGTGATGTTGTTTACTGGATTAGCTGATTGCTGGTTGGAGAATTGGCGTGTTTGATCAGGCTAGTGACCAGCATGAGGAAGAGGTGTCAGGCTGTTGTGGCCGTGTATGGTTCTTCCGCATGCTACTGAGGCCCTGTTTGTTAAATTAATAAATTGCCACGTCTTGATTCTTCAGACTTCAACCATCCAATCCAATAAACAACAACAGGAGAAAAGAAGATTTGACAAGTTTTTCATGGGCGCAACACACATACTCAACTCTGCTGCTCATCCTTACAAATGTGGCACCATTTAAGGGGAAATAAACAGGCATTCCAGCAGTATAAAATTTATTACCAAGAAGCACTGTTAAAACAAAGAAATAAGCAACCCAACACAAAATTCCTTATTTTGTGCTAGGTTTATTTCAGCCTTGGAGTTTGGCACTTGCTTCTTAACAGACAGCATAAAAGCTGGATGCAACTACCGTAATGTCACCTATTGGTTTCTGAAGTTTGAATTTCAAGCCTCAAGATTAGTGATTCCGCCATCGCCATCCTGGTTGCAGATGTGATGAGACGGGATGGGCCTGACTGTGAAACCACACGCTCATCAGCTACTGACTTATGACTGACAATTCATTAGCCAATGAGCGTGTGGTTTCATGCCACATATAACCCCCCATTTTGAAATACAGTATAACCAAGATTTTCAAAATAGACTTCATTTTTTATTGAGCATGACCCAAAACGAGTGAGTAAGCCCAATAACTCAGCAGTAAAGTGTTTACAGAGGTCAAGACAGAAAGCTGTTTTCCCATATACCTCTACAGGACTTTTCACAGCTGTCACCATCTGGTGGCCTTCAAATAAAATGCAGGTTTAAGGTGCTTCCGCATTGGCTTCATTTTTCTGACCCTGGAAGTTGCGTCCATGTTCTTTACGGTCTACTGTTCTTGACCACAACACTATAACCAAGTGGATCTGGTGGTTAGTACAATGCTTTGTATTTCAGCTGTATGTGTTTAGATGTGAATGTGTTCAAGTAAGGCTGTGTGTATTCATGGAGTGGGGGGGCTTTGGATGAAAGCGTGCCCCCCCCCCCCCCCCCCCAAAAAAAAAGAGGAAGCACTTTCACTTTTCTTTCAGGCTGCAGGACTGATGTAATTTAAACTTAGTTTGCAGTGGAAGGTTTAATTAATGCCCATGGTGAGCTCAAGGCTTCTCTACTAAATGTTCTCATCAGTTCCATAATTTATTAGCTGCCTATTTTATACAGTCCAGCAGTGCTCAATAGGTTGTGGCTCTGATTCAGTTCCTGCTTGCTCGTATTTTATGTGAACTCTTTTGCCATTTGTATTATAATCAAATGGCAAATCATTTTAATATCAACAGAGTCTATGACAATTACTTTAGATTTCAAAAATTATATCAGTGTGAACATTTTTACATCTGACATTAAAAAGCACTTTACAACTTAAAACTAGGTCATCCTAGTTTTTTTTTTTTTTTTTGGTTCATTAGCCCTATGCCACCATAGCCTTTATAATAATCTGATAGTATTTAAGATATAATCCAAGTTGAAAGTGTTACCGTATGATCTTTATGACAAAGAGGCTTTGGGGTGCTCATGCATGAAATCAACATGATAAAATATCACTGGTGCAAGGTTCTAACAAGTAGGATATACAGTAACTGAGAAAAATGGGTAAAAGCAGCCGCGAGAAGAAGGAAGCTGAAGGATCAAGAAGGAATCCTTCAGGGTGTTGATGAGGTTACAGATTCTGGGTCATACTGTCAGTCTTACATCCCAAAATTCTACTGGAGCACCAGGAGCCCAAGCATATAGTCAGTTCTACGCCTAAGCTACTTTCACACATGAACTTCAGACCTGACTTTATAATATGAGAATCAGGTCAGGATATTTTCCACAGCTCTCCTTTCTCACATGTAGCACACAGCAGGAAATAGTCCGCGTCAGGCATGCTTGCACTACTGGAAATACTCCGTATGTTTTAGGAGGACAATGTGACATAACACAGACTTTGTACTATGGAGCTGGCAGATTAAAGACCTGCTCACGTCCAATGTGACTGCGCTGAATATTTGTGCTCTTGGACCGCTGTTTGGTATGTCTAAGAAAAAAAAAAAAAAAAAATCAAAGTTAAGAATTTGTGTGAAAACAGCTCAAGTCAAAGTGGGATGCAGCAGATGTTGTATAGACAACCACAGAAGAAGAAATGGCACCACAGTCATTTAATAAACCATGCAAGGAGCCACAGCAGTGGAGAAAGAAGTCACATGGCCAGTTGTATGTGGCTCCTGTGATATTATTATTGCACAAGTGTCCCTGAGGGCTGAGATGTGATAGATGTCAGCAGTGTGTAGGTAATAAATTACAGAGGTCAATCCACTCTGGGGAAGAGGTCCGCAATCATGGAAGGCCATCTGATAGACAATACTGGTTTCAAATATTCCCTTCAGCACACATTTCTATTCCTACCCCTGGCCTCTGTTCATCAGACAGGGGATCATTAAACTGTTCTCTCAAGAGAGCTCTTGTCCGAGTGTGAGGGGATCACAGTAAGAATTCATTTGAGGGGTGACTTACACCAAAGGCCAAGGTAAGCGTTTGTTTTCTCCAGGTGAGCGCAGAGTCTCCAGAGAGGAGGGAGAGAGAAGGATGAGGTAGTAGACTCATCACCGGCTATAAAACCCATTAGATACCCACAAACACGAGGACACATACTTACAAGGTGGTAGGGTGCAGTTGAGGGCCAGGTGAGATGAAGTGAGCAGATCAGCAAGCAGCGTGACAAATAACAAAGCAGAGTTCACTGAGGCAGACCAGACAATCACAATCATTTCTCAACTCACTTCTCTCCATCCCCCCCTTCCTCCTCCTCCTCCTCCACCATTCCCTCCATCATCCCTTTCTTCATTTAACTCTTTCGGTTATGAGTAGTTATTGACCAGGTTACTTAATTTTAAACACAAATTTCAAAATGTACCTTTTTTTATTCTTACCTACCCTTTGAAGTAAAATTGCCTTTAAAAAAAATAAATAAATAAATTTCTTTCTATCTCACCAGAAGAGCCCATGCATTTATAGCTCCTGCTGTAACCTGTTGCTGCCTTATGAAGTGAAACAGCAGTGAAATAGCCTGTCCATTCATGGTCTGCCACCTTACATTTATAACATGGCACGAGAAAGTATAGGAAGGAAAGATAAATGAAGAAGTCTGTTTATAAGTGCAATCTATTCTACAGCGCAGCTGCTATTACCAGCTGGCACAGAAGACTGGGGCAATGTGAAGCAGCAAAGTGCAGGAAAAATCATGTGTGCTATGTTTAACGACACAAAAGCTTACACAAAATTAACAACTTTTAAATGAATCTCTGCCAAATATTCATGTCAGGTCCGTCCAAGGCTGATACGCGCGTGTGACTGAAACCATCATCTCACTGCAGATTTTTTTCATCTTACATTTTTTTTTTACATGTTGCCTGTTCCAATAATCCAGCTCTCTGTGCACACAAATACAAAAAGTCACACAGACACATACTGTGAACTTGACCTCAAGGCTGAATGGGTGGTCTTTTGACACCCTCATTTCCAAAAATTACTTACCATACTCATCAGCCCTCAGCTTCTATTGATAGAGGAGTTACTATCTGGAAGCATATCCGGCTAATTGAAAGCAGACTATCTTAATGCTCATACTGACAGTGGATGGGAGGGAGTATGTATAAAAGAGGGAGGGAGAGTGACAAAGAAGGAAAGAAGGGTCATGGCCTAAGGGAAAGGGAGCCATGAAATGCACTGAAAAAACTTATTTACCCTTCGGTCACGTCCTTTTCATCATGTTTCATCAGTTTCTGTGTGTGTATCTATCTATCTATATATGTGTGTGTGTGTGTGTGTGTGTGTGTGTGTGTGTGTGTGTGTGTGTGTGTGTGTGTGTGTGTGTGTGTGTGTGTGTGTCTGTCCAGCAGTCCAGTAGTCCAATAGTGTGTGTCATTCTGATAGATGCTCACTGGAACTCGATCAAGGAGCACAAATTACCTGTGAGCAGGTGACCGAATCCCCCATTCGTTCTTAAAGAAGGTCCCTCACTAATAGCTGCACTCTACACACACACACACGCACGATTGCAGCATCATTGAATCTGCTAAATTCAGTTTCAGTGCATATTTACTGCTAATACTTATCCACTGGATTTTGCATTAATCAAGTCCAGTGCCTGGTTTGCACGCCGAAGACACTTTTTAAATTGACAGCGGATATGTTTAGTATTTGTTGGATAAACAGATCGACAGTCTGACTAATTCCTCTGAGAGTAAACGCCTAAATCTGCAGTTCTATACACCTTTAAGAACCTTTTGCTTCACAGATTTGATTTACTGGTCTCACACATAAAAACTATGCCAGTTCACATAAAACACTACCAACCCACTAGTTCACACAAGATCTTCTTTCACTGTGTGTTCAGTGTGAAATTAAATAGCCAAAGGACAAATTGCTGGAGAGCAAAACCAATACCCAGCCAAGGAAATACTTATTTTTCTCGGCGGACCAGTAAATACTGGACTTGAATTGCACAGGGGGAGAGGAGGAGAGGAGAGTCAAATGCGGTGTCCATATTGCTCTGTTTCTGTTGGAAAAGAAGGCAATTGCCACTGGCCTGGCCATAGGAACTTGATAAATTGATACTTATCAACGCTCCTCACTGTGAGACGTGTTTTAAGGTCTTCTGACTTGTAGTAGTTTAAAAAAACTCCTTAATAGAGCATCAGCTGCTTTTAGCTTTCACAAATGAATAGCACAACTTTGCTTGTGAAATGAATATGTATGCAGTCCCTAATGCTAAAGAACCACAGCTTATTCAAAAGCACAAAACCATACTAACTGGCTATAAGCTGATTTGAGCTGTAAATTTCAGCAGTCAAGTGAGGACTGCGTCATTTCTTCTCTAATGTGTATTTATGTGTCTGTGGGTCAAATCCTCTTACACGACTGCCTGTAAACAACATTTAAAAGTGGATAAAGTGCAAATTGTGGCACTGGAGGGATAATGTTTAGTCATTAGGAAGGGGGCCGATGTGTGTACGAGGGAATTAAAAGCTTTATAGATCATAATAAAAATAATACATTTTATGTGTAGAACACTTTTCGGGGTACATAAAGACACATGACAAAGCTTATAGCTGTGCTGTGATGTAGGATATATTTACATGTAAAGTGAGCAGTCACAGAGGTAAAACAGGACATCTCTTACTTATTTCCCTCACACAGTGCACAGGTTATGTCTGGGTGCTCCTCACTGCTCCATCTAACCAACATTTAATCTGCTTTGATACAGTGATAAGAGTAAAGGTGATCTACTTGTACAGTCACTACTAATTTTCTGTCTTGATTTTGCACAGCTGTCCACCAGCCTTTCACATTAGTTTGCTGAGCTTTCTAAACATTTTTTCCATGTAAAAAAAAAAAAAAAAATCCCTTTAGTTCTGAGCTATTTAAAGGTGTCCTTTCATGAGCTGCCTGTTTTAATTTCCCCCAAAACATATAAATGCAATTCAAATTCAATTCAGAGTTTTTTTCTTCTCTCTTGACTAGGCCATAACCGTCCGTCTTTTCTTTTTGAGCTATTTTGACTAATGCTAAAAATCATTATCCAGTTGAAAGGTCCACTTCCAGTTTAACTTAAATTTTCAGACAGATGAGGATCTTCCCTTGAAAAGCTGTCTTTGCTTATTGTGGTCACTCAAATCTATCTTTGATGCATCTGTCTAAAGTATGTTATTCCAAAAGGCCTGGTCTTTGCGTAAATGTTCACTGTCAGTTTGGCAATAAGCAAAAGCTTCTTCCTGACACACCAGCCCTGCAGGTCAAATTTATGTAATCCACTTGCAAATTAGATATGAGAAACTGTCAAAAAGATCATATGAAAAACTTTTGGGATAGAAGATGCACACACAAATCCTGACTGTGTTATAACCAATCACGCTTTTGCTTAGTTCATGTGAAGTAGGAAAGTTTAGACAGCACTCTTATTTATTTACATGAGCCAAGACTTTAAAATCACCCACCTTTACTGCAGATCCATGCATTTTGATTGCAACAGCTGTAATATTTACATTCAGCTCTTGGGCTGAATTTGGTGCCGCAGCCAGTAAACAAAATGGATGAACTTTGAAATCTACTAAACTTGTACGTAAACTGTTTACTCCAAATACTTTGGAATAATGACACTACACACTTCAAAAGCAATGAAAACACTGGACCCCAGATGTCAGAGATGTACTTACTTGTATGACATTGTTTATTTAAATCATGCAAATCAATGAAAAACGCCCATTTTTATACATCATTTTAAAGTGGATCAGGTGTTTTGTCCACGTATTGTCTGTCCAAAATAATCATTTCCATTTACTTTTTTATTTGACTGCACATAATTATTTTGTCTTTGTGTAACACATATATTTGTATTTATATTTAAACTTAAGAAATTTTGATTGAGTGGAAAAGAAGAACTGATTAATTAGCACCACTGGGTTAGAGTCTGTGGGTGGCACCAAGTGTGATATCTCACAAAAATAAAAGATTTTTTACATGATAAAGCCCTGCTTTCTTTTTGAAATAAAGCACATACTGCTTTTTAACAGACTCTGCGAAAAAGTAAGCTTTTTTTTTTCAGTTTTAATGGTGGATATTCACTCTGCAAACCTCCAAAAAATCCTAATGATGTGGCCAAAAGTAGCCATGTGGTATGATTCTGTCTCACGATGTCCTATTTCAGATGAAGTCATAATAATGTGAATTTCTCCAGTAGTATGCAAAGATCAGTACAAGAAATATAGAATAAAACATTCAATGCTTCTTTACAATCACTACTGACACAATATACCCTCTATAGCCTCAATTTTGAGCAGTCTTGTTTTAAATGCATCCTGCTTCTTTAGTCATAATCTGGCCTCTCTCTCTCTCCCTGTATATGTGTGTGTGTGTCTGGTTGATGAGAAAAAAGAAGAACAGTGTGCACAGGTTAAATTGGGATTTGTAATGGGTTAAGATTCCTGAACTGGTGCATGTGTGTGTTCAGGAATCGTGGCAAAAATATTTCTGCAAAAAGGCCTGCATTTCATTCAAATCCAAATCCAAAATAGATGTTAAAGAACAGGCTTCTGATAGAAATCATCGGCCAGACTGTGCATGGCCTAATCCTCTCTGAATCTGCCAGTGAGCATAAGACACAGCTAACGATAAAATCTTTCGATAAGTGCACTCTCCTATGTGTGAGTACACTAACGACAGTCCTAGACCTCTACTAGAGGAGCACTAAATACACTATATTGCTAAAAGTATTCACTCATTCATCCAAATCATTGAATTCAGGTGTTCCAGTCACTTCCATGGCCACAGGTGTATCAAAATAAGCACCTAGGCATGCAGACTGCTTCTACCAACATTTGTGAAAGAGTGGGTTGCTCTCAGTGAATTCCAGCATGGTACTGTGATAGGATGCCACCTGTGCAACAAGTCCAGTCATGAAATTTCCTCGCTACTAAATAGTCCAAAGTCAACTTTTAGTGTTGTTATAACAAAGTGTCATCGATTGGGAACAACAGCAACTGAGCCACAAAGTGGTAGGGCCACGTAAAATCAGAGCGAGGTCAGTGGATGCTGAGGTACAGCGTAAACAGCGGTCAACAACTTTCTGCAGAGTCAGTCACTACAGATTTTAGTGTGAGCTTGTTTTTCAGGAGTCGGACTCAGCTCTTTAGTTCCAGTGAAACGAACTTCATGATATGCTCGAGCATACCACGACATTTTGGATAAGTTCATGCTTACAGTTTGGGGAAGGCCCCTTCCTGTTCCAACATGACTGCACACCAGTGCGCAAAGCATGTCCATAAAGACACAGACGAGTGAGTTTGGTTTGGAAGAACTTGACTGGCCTGCACAGAGTCCTGACTTTGGGATGAATTAGAGTGGAGACTGAGCCAGGCCTTCTCATCCAACATCAGTCTCTGACCTCACAAACGTGCTTCTGGAGGAATGGTCAAAAATTCCCATAAACACTTTTAAACCTTGTGGAAAGCCTTCCCAGAAGAGCTGAAGCTGTTATAGCTGCAAAGGGTGAGCCAACATCATTTTAAACCCTATAGATTAAGAACGGGATGTCACTCAAGTTCATAACGTGTGAAGGCAGATGAGCGAATATTTTTGACAATATAGTGTATTTAGATGAATATATTAATATTCATTGACCAGTAAATTCAAGGAAGGCATGAATTTGCATTCTACAGTTCTAATGTATAAACAGACATCACTGGCGGCTCAGATCATTGCAGTCAAGGTGAAATCTGAACTGCTCAGACAAACATCAAACCTCCCTGTCTAAACTGACATTTTAACGTGTACTTGAACCTGCCAGTTAGCTCAACCTAAAAGTTTATCTCAAGATACTGCAGGCTACATTATTTAAGCTGGATATTACATATAGTTATGGAGAGAAATAGGTCAGAATGTAACATTCTGACCTATTTCTCTCCCTACCTTTCCATCCTTCCACTCCATCTGTCCGGCTGGCACAAAATAAGCAGATCTAACTTTGAGGAAAAGCCTGTGAAATATCCAATAACTGCTGCAAGTTGCTACATTTTATATACTCTACAGCTGCAATCAACCTAGAATTGTTAGATCTAATGGTGCAAGTGAAAACATATTTCAGTCACTGCCGTATACAGTGCTGAAGTTGAGGACCCCCCCCTATGACTTTGTAGATTCACTGAAAAATTGAAAAAGGTAACCCATGGCAGTGCATATCCAATCGTACATGAAAGAGTTGTAGGGTAAACTTTCAAGGCTGTGTAATGATGACCACTTGCAGCTCTGCAGCACTATTTAGACTAGTAAGCTTCATTCATTACTCACCTCAGGCTCTCTGAGCTTCTTTTCTTTAATGCTTCAGTTAATTTTCTTTTGATAAATAAACATTTTGTCAGTTAGTCTGTTTGCAGAGGCCTAAAAATGTCGGGATTTTTTAATGAGTTTTGCATTGGAATAGTATCTACTAACTGAAAAGGTTTATGTAAAAGATCCCTATAACACATAAGTGAGTAAAAGACATAAAAAAACAACAGTTTTCCCACTGTGAAATTAATAATGTATGCAAAATTCAAATCCCATTTTGATCATTTTTATGCCTCTACCTTAACCGAAACTAAACTTGGTTTATGGGTTGAGCAGATTTCATGACCCATGAAGCCATATAAGACTCGATTCCCTGTTTTCAAATGTGCTTTTGTGACGCTGAAGTGCTGAGCTCCGTGAGCTGAAGCAGGAGGTGCATGTGGGGCATGGATGAGTGTATGCTAGTGTGATAGTATACTTCAGTTTGAGCTCTGCAGGCTGAATGCAGGAGCATCTGGGGCACCTACCCGCTCCTCTAAGCCCAGCACGCATTACACGAGCCAGGCACCAGGTGCTCCAGGAGGCAGCTTGTGCTATGGTTCCAGCCCAGAAACAACACTTCTGTCCTAGACACAGATGCCAGGTTCTCGCTCCCCATTTCATCTACTTAAACAGATGTTTAGCACACAAAGCAATCCTAACACATCCGACAAGGAATTTAATTAGGTTACAGCACCTTGTCTTTCAAAATAAGACAGGGTCAGACAAGATATAGCACTTCCACATGACTGCTGCACTACTTCCTGCTACACATTAAGTGAACGTGCTATGAAACATCACTATGAATTGCATGCAGGAGACTGTGACGGGTATTGAATTATGGCTAATCTTTACAAACAGAGAGTAAGAGACAGACAAAGGGGAGAATCATGGGACAGTTAAAAATTCATTAGTGAGCAGCAACAGAAAAGCACAGATGGAGAGAAATCATGAGAGAGAGAGAAGAGAGAAGGAAAGGAGGAGAAATACAAAGAGGAAATCCTCTGAGGAAAACATCTTTCCATTCCTGTCTTTGTCTATTTCTTTCTCTAACTTTGTTGCAGTCTCCCAGTGAGTGTGGAAGTCAGTGGAGCTGATCCACAGGGAAGACTAGCTTGCACCCCCCCCCCTCCCCAGTAAATCTAAGAGCCCAATCCCATGCTCCCATCACATCATACATGCATTCATTAGCTATTGTATTCTTTGAATAAAGAATATTATACAAAACTAGGCATCTCTGCTCCTCTGAACATGCCTATACAAAAGGAAAAGAACACAAATTAAAATATAATTTGTGATGCTTTGTTTGTTGTGTTCTCTCCAGCACCTAAAATGTCATAAGGAGCATGTAATACGGGTGGGGTCTGCTGAGGCATGACACAGAGCACAGTACATCACTGCTGTGTGTGTGTGTGTGTGTGTGTGTGTGTGTGTGTGTGTGTGTGTGTGTGTGTGTGTGTGTGTGTGTGTGTGTGTGTGTGTGTGTGTGTGTGTGGTTTGAGGGAAGGGGGTGGTCAGGGATCTTGACTTCTGTGGAAATTAGAATGTAAGGCGCTGAATTAATTGAAGTGTTAATGTGCTGTGACTCCAGTGTGGTGTGTGCCTCTGTGTGTGCGCGTGTGTGTGTGTGTGCGCGTGTGTGTGTGTCTTTGCCTCCTGAAAATGCCTCCTATAAAGTGCTTTTGTTTGCTGTTAAAACTCATTAACAAGGTGCACACCTTTTTGATTTCACCCCAAAGTGGGACTTGCTGGAGAAAGAAAAGGAGGACCGATGTGTAAATCAAAGATGGGGGGGGGCAGATTAAATGTGATAATGATGCTGGTGAAATGCTAATGTTGAAGTGAATGTGAGCAGGAAAAGAAGAGGAAATCAAGAGGCTTAGTTCCATAATCAACATCTTATCTGAAACAAGAGGATCCCTGAAGCTATGTTACAGGCAGAGAATGATGGAGGGAGATAGAGGGAAGGAAAAAGAATGAAAGAAACAGGGGGGGGGGGTAGACACAGAATAGGGAAGGGATGCAGAATCAAAGACAGAGACTGTCTTTGTTTTAGTTTGTCCCTAAAAAGCAGAATATGTTCAGTTGTCCTGCTCTAGCTAAATAGAGTGCACTGTGGTTCATCCTGGACTGCATGCACTGGATAATGCATTATCCAACTGACTCGAAACAGGTAAGGTACAGCGCACAGAAATCACAGACAACATTCTTTCTTTCTTACTTAGCCCATTTTAGAGCAAAGCAGCTCATGCCAAACCCATACAGCAGCCCTTTTGTGGTCAAATATAAGGACAGTGAAAGTGCGTTGTTGTCTCTGCAGATGCTAATCCCAGTGCTGCGGACAGATTGCGAGTGTTTTAAGAAGATTACAGACTGCAGAGGCAGATTAGTTGGCAGCTTGATCTGAACCTCTGGATGGACTGCCCTGCTCACTCACAGCCCCTCTGTGGGGGTGTGCATGCATGTAATGTGCTTTAGTGTGCCTGTTTGTGTTCAAAAGGTAATCATGATTGGTGGTAATGACAGCTTTGTGCACATAAGGCTTAAAAATACGTTTGTCCACGTGGATATTGATTTGCCAGACACAAACACACACTCAGTTTTCTTCATAGTTCATAAATGCCAAGAAATAGGCTGCATACGTACACACAGAGTCCCAATGGGCTGGAAAGATATTCTTGATGCCAATTATATCTGAGAGTCTAAGATGTCACACATGCACACACACATACACATGAACACACAAGTGGATCAATGGGAAGGGCACCCAGCCAAGCACCACTCAATTCTCCCCCCTTCCTCCCTGTGAAACAGTGGAAGCCCTATTGAAGGAAAAAAAATCCCCTTACTTAACATGTTACCACCTGTTTAAAATACCACAAAAGAGTAAATATAGGAATCCGCAGGATTTTATTTCTAAACTGCTTAAAAAATTGAAGATTCTACATTTGACGATGGTTTTAGAAAAAAGTAGGCAGTCATAGGAAAGTGTTTTTCATCTGGAGCTCATACTGGAAGGAAATCAAACCTGGTTTCCTGCACTGACACTCCCATGGACTTGACTTAACTTACGGCTCTATGGGTGGAAAAGCCCCAGTGGCCTATGGATAAAGGCACTGGAATCCTAATCCAGGATTTGTGGGTTCAAGTTCCACCTGGAGTGTTTTACACACTCAAAAAAAAAACTATCAAAGGAAAACTGCTTACTTTGGTAATAGACAAAAAAGACTTTCTTGCTGGTAAAAGGTAGCACTGCTGCGGAAAAAGTCAAATACTTACTGCACAACTTCATCTTTGAACTGAATAATATATTTTTAATCATATTTGTTTTTGGAATATTTGCCTAGGAGGCAGACCAAAATACTACACCAGTATTAGTTTTACTACTACAAAATATTAATTCCTCATGAAAGTTCCCCTTTTCAAAAAAACAACTAAACAACTAAACCTAAGGGTGAAAAAGCCTTAAAGACAATCTGACAATCTGAATTTGTACATTTTGTTGCTGTTTTGATGTAAGATATAAAGTGGGGAAAAAAAAAAAAAAAACACAATCCAACTGAGCTTCCAGGTCAAACAAGAAGAGAAAATAATGAAGGCGGGAACTTGATGAATGTTACTTATCTACATGCACAAGTATAATTCCACTGCAGGTGCCAGCTCATTGTTTTCTCCACAGCTAATTTAACGAAATGCCACTGAGACACGCACCCAGCCTCTGTCACATCCAGCAGGTAACTTGAATAGGCTGTCACTTTATTGTGATGTTGAATTGTATCCATAGCAACAAGTGTCACTGGGGTGCCTCAACAAAAAAGACAGTGATGTGAATTATAAGTCAAACTCTGTAATGAGACACATTATGAAGAAGAATTGGATCAGCACAATGTATGCTATATTACCTTTACAGCTTTCATGATGGAGCCGCAATATAATAATTGGAACCATAACAAAAAAAAAAAACTTCACCATGTCTTATTTCTTGGCCCACACAAAAACTTTCTGGTCTGCACAGCAGTGACTAAAAGCAAATTAAGTTGTACTTGAACTAAAGCTCAGTGATCCGCAGCCAGTGGATCAGGTCTACACAAAGGCTTCAACACTTCTCTGTGATAGTGGCCATACCATTTAAACTTTACACATAGCATAGTTAAAGGGAGACCTTGAGCTTATTGTAATCCTTTTTAGATGGTGCTTTACTTTCCTGCAGTTTGTGATTTTATGCAGAGATTTACACGGTGTCACTGCGTTTCTGTACATCATAAAACAACAACGGGGTGAAAAGGCGGCTTTCCAACCGAGATACAAAATCAGTTACAAGCCTGCTTTTACAAAGGCAGTGAGACGCTGTAGGGACAGAACAGTAAGCTCCAGCCACCACAGATTTCATTACTTCAAGACTACATATACTTAGAGAACCCCTTTCTCTTTAAGATTTAGTCCAGCATTCAATCAGGAGTGTTGTCTACCGTTACCCAGTATGCACAAGAACAGAAATTGCAAGAGGCAGCCTGGGTTGTGAAAAGTGACAGAGAATAGGCAAAAAAAAAAAAAGGAAAAAAAAGAAGAGGGAGGCTGTAGATGGGGCAGACAGAGCTGAGAATTTAAAGAGGAAGAAAGAGAGCCTTCAACAGTGTTTTCTTTGAGTTTCCTCACAATACTCTGTGGGTTTCTATGACAACCTGGAGTCGCCAGCTGGATCTATACAGGCAGAAGTAGGAGGTCTGTTTGGTACAAGTGGAAAAAGTATCCAAATCCTTTAGCAAGGTTGAATAACTTCAATAAAATGGTCAATCTTTCAATTGTTTTGAGTTAAAAGTAGCTTGTGGCTGGTCTGGTGTGGGGATGATTATCTGTGAGTGCTGTAGAACTAACAACAGGTATCAGCAGTGCTGTAATAGGTGAAGTGTTTCCATCTCAAATGCAGTACAACAGAGCATCATACATTCAAAAATAATCAAGTAAACTGACAGTACCTGAGAATTAAACGGCAGTTGGGGTAAACACATACACAGCCAGATGTGTTTGAGCTGAACCTCCCATGACACACTGATTTTACATATCCATATCCCTAATGGTTCTATTACAAGAAAAATCTCATCTGAAACATGGATATCAAACAAGTATTCACACTGGCACAAACCAGTTATATGAGCTACATCTAAGCCTGAACACCATAGTGTATATAAGCTGATGCAGCTTGTACGCCAGACAGCGAGAGGGAGAGGGGAGTGAGGGTCTGCAGCGTGCCACAGCTACATGATTAATGCGGCTTTTAGCTGCAGCGGAGCCTGCCGCCCCCCCCGCCAAAGCAGCCTGACCGGGTTGCCCATTCAACTCTCCTCCCCTGTACCCGTTGCCCTCTCTCTTACCCCATCCACCAAAACTCAGTGAGTGAGAATCATCTGTAGCGCACACACCATTGACTACATTTCTGCACGAACAATTCATCAACATAATCTCATCATGTTTTGCGTTTCAGTTCATTTTACATCACTCCTATTGTGAGCCGGCTCTCTAAAGCGTGGACAAACCCCAACACATCAGAAACATCAGCAGGCCTCCGTGCGTAAAGGAAAATTAAAGTTTTTAGACCACAAAGTTGTTTTAAAAAGCGTCAATTACAGTAATCCCCCCCCCCCCCCCCCCCCCCCAAAAAAAAAACACACCTAAAAGCTATGCTCAAGATAAATTCAACTAGACGAAACGTTCAAAATTCCCACGAAGTCAAACAAGGTTGCTATAAGTCTGCTCACTCTTGTGTCAAAGATTTTATTTTTTCCAGTGGGTCAGGAAATCATGCATGCGCCCGGCAAGGTAGCGCAATGGAGCTGTTTGAAGATGTTTCATAGAGAGAAAGGAATAAAAGTTATGGTTTCATCACTTTATGGCCATTACGCGTGTAAAATCTGTTGCGGAATCTCCGAGAGTGGGGACGCCCCGTAAAACTACAAACGCCGACTGCAGCAAACCGCTGTCTTTCCTCCCGCCTTACAGCACACACACACACACACACACACACACCGGCCTCCCTCTACTATTTCTGTGAGAGGGTCACTCCCCCCCACAAGCCTCAATCCACACGCGCATATACATACATGCATGCGCTAAAATCCCGATGCACCATCATCAGTAGCAGCAGCAGCAATAGATAATTCATTGCAGTGATAGTGGCAGACCACAGTGAATCCACAGGCTTCTAATCACATTCAACTATTCAACTATTGAACGATCTAAAAAGTATACACTCCCAGGACCTTACGCACAGGACAATGTTCTTTTCTGTACATATCCATTCTGGGCTGTTTGCGTTGACGCACTTACCTTTGCACTACTGCGAAAAAGAGCACAGTTAGTTCCCATTTTCAGAAAAGGCTTTAGACTCCATTCATTCACGTGAATCCTCTACTGGTTTATTCAGACATCCACAGTGTGTTTCAGCAGGGAGAGTAATCCAGTTTTCCATCCCGGAGAGAGCGCGTGCAAGCTTCGTTACATCTTTTCCCACAATCCTTACAAAACTATGCCAGGCTTCTTTCAGCGCGTTTTTTTTTTCTCGCTTCTCGGTCCTCTGCCCCCTCTTCTTTCCTCTCCCCCTTTCTCTCTCTCTCTCTCTCTCTCTTTCTCTGAGGTTGCCTGGTTACCTCTATCTGTAGGCTGGTTCAGATTGCCGGTCTGCAGCCAATCACAAGGCTGGGTTCATCTTAACCCCTCCACTGCTGAACTGTCCTGATTTCCAGCTTTCAAGGAGTGAGGGGAGATGGGAGGTAGGAGCGAAGAGGAGAAAAAGAGAAGCAATGGGTGATGGTGAAGGATTTAGAAAATGTATATTACACAACTATAATGAGAAAGATGAAAGAAGAGAAAGCGGATGACTGAGGAGGAGGAGCTGACTGGTGGATTTAGATTTAAAATCAAATAAAAAAAAAATTTAAAAAGTGGACAAAAAGTTATCAGACTTGCGAATGGAGAGGCTGCATCACTGTTTGAACAGACAGCACTGGATGTAGCTTAGAGGCATGTGCTGTCCAAAATTCACTATCATCACACATCAACTCTTTTTCCACACACGCAGGCACACCAAATAATGCTGACATAAAAACCCACTCACCGAATCATGAATGCACCGGCCAGTCAACCTGCAGCCTTCACCCAGTCATTCAGCACAGACTATTGATTGGTTAACCACCCACAGTTAAGTCATGCAGACTAAACCATTTGTGAGTCATGCACTTGGCAGATTCACCATGGTGTCTAACCTTCCTGCTCCAAGAGTGGGAGCACACTTAAAGTTTTCAGAACTTTGAAGATATGAAAGGAAGAAAGTGGCCTAAAGACAGAAAATACATCTTCCTTACTGTTGATTAATTAGTGTAAGATTGACAAAAAAATGTTATTATAAGAGTGATGCAACTATACTGAGTTCACTGAATCATATTTTTCAGTTTCATGATTTTCTTCCAGTCTCCCATAAGCCTTAATCTTGTGCAGCCTGTCCTCATTTAATCCTTCCCTTTTACTTTTTTTTTTTTTTATTCCTGCACCTCATCTTCTCCCTTTCTCCCCCAGTCTCTGGCCTTAAATCATCATCCTCTACTCTCAAATGTGTTGTGCTGCTGTGGGGAGTTTAGGAGCTTCAGCATGGACACGATTCCTCTGATCTCTGCAAAGACTGGGAGACGTCAGCATTTCTCCACCTAAAATCTCTTTCGTCTTCAAACAAGATGGAGGTTTTTCTATTTATTGGTAGGACACAAGAGTGGTGAGGAATATTTTTAAAATGTTTCTTAAGAACATACAAAAGAGGCCCAAAAGTATTGTTGTTTTTTTTTTTCCAGATAAATTATTTTCAGAGTAACATTAGCTTTTTCCCTCCACTTTTTTCTTCAGTATGATTTTACATGTTCCAAAAAGATTCTTGCGATACAAGGAATGCTAGAGTTGGTCAACGTAACCCATAAATGTTCAGTGACTGATAAGGGGACTGTAAAGTCCAAAGCAGTCAGCATACATTACTGTGCTGCAGTATGAACCTTCACATAGAAACAAACCAAATAGCAAACATGTACCTGTCAAATAGCCTGTACGTGTCTCTTATTCAGGACGGAATCAATGCAGTGAAGCTGTCCATAGGTGAGTGTTCCCAGCACCATCTTTCCCTGTGGATTTGATACACTGTATGGATGAAAGTACTGGACAACCTACACACCTAATATGGGCTGCTCAGCCTGGGACACCCAAACCACGAAGCCCACGGTGCACAGTTTTTGTGCTGATGTTAATGTCACGTTTGGAGGTTTGAAATTCTGCAGTTACTGAGTCAGCAGAGCGTTGATGATGTTTACACACTTTTATCTTTCTCCTGTTAATCTCCTTAAAGAAACCCTTCTGTTGCTGTACCCTTTTGTTCTAATTCATTAGTAAACTTTTCTAATTATCTACTGTCACAAAAACAGTTAAAAAGTGTTCGGCCTTGTTTGGCCCCCTGAAAAGTACTTTGGAGACTGCTGCTTATCCCAGGAAATCATTTATTACTTATCAGTCTTCTTTTTGCAGGACTTCGAAATTTGCTTTTCTATGTCTCTAAAAGGTTTAAGCTTGCGATGGTGTGGTAACTTGGTCCAGTTTTTCCACAAAGTGTTTCAGAGCGCCATGCACATACCCCTTAGAAAACTTCAATCCAGCCAGGATCAGATGAAGAGAAAGTCCTTTTTGCTGACTTTTTCCCTTAGCTCTCACTATGCCTGTTTTACTGGAAAGGGCTGCACCGAGGGCTACACATAGATTTACTTAAAAAGCTGATGATACATAGATGAAAAGAAACTAAAAAAAAATCTGCCTGAACGTGTTCTGAACATGTTATTAATGGACAAGAAGCAACCAAGTTAAATGCCACAAATTCTAAAACTTCCCAACTTTGGATTATTTCAAAGTTTTCTTGAAAACATGACAAATAAATGTTCTTTTCAAAAAGAAAAATATTTTCTAAGAAATACAGCGCACAATTTGTCGCATCAATAAAAAGGACTGGATTAAAACAACTTTCATATCTACAGCCACTATTTAAGCTGTGTTCAGACTCACACTAGCATTGTGTGAAAAAAAAAGGAGAGCTTAATAATTAAATGAGGCCAGCACATTGGTACAGATGTTATGCTAAGAGAAAAGCCACCTGGAAAGAAAAAAAAAAAAGACGAATATGTCAAAATGCATATTGCTAGCAGAATACTGTGTAAAGTGGATTCTGTTTGTAGTTATTGTCATGAAATATCAATGTTCTCTCGGTCCAGTGTTGTTAAAGCCTTTTTTCATAGCCACTGCACGAGTCTTAGCTTCTAAAAGGGATGTCAATCATATTACATCATCTCACAGGAACCTCAAAACAACACATCCCCATCCAACACAGCCCCCTGTGTTTTGATTTGTTTTTGTCTCACTACTATCAGTCCATCATTTTGTTTTTGTCACTACTGCTTAGATTTCAAAGCCAGAAAGGTACACAGAAGAGATACTGACATCTGACCGTGAGTGATGAGGTGATCCTGAGTGACTCAATACTGTGCAAGCTTTGTGGTTACAAAATTGCTGAAATGTTAGTAGCTTTCATGAAGTTCACAGGCACATATTCATATTAGTCACAAATCTACTCCTGTGTATTTAAACCTCATTTAAATAATAAATGCTGCTCCTTCGCCTCACATTTCCCCATAAACTTTTCACCCCATCACATGACCTCTTGAAATGCCTCACCGCTCTCTCCTACCGTCATCTTTTCCCTCCCTGCAGTAGCTGTAGTTTACTCACTCTATCAATGCAGAGCCCTCCTCTCTATCTCCTTCCCACACTTCAGTATCTCTGCCCTTTTTACCATATCTCCCTCCCTCAGTATCGGCTTCTCTCACTTACCTTTCTCTGCTCTCAGTCTCTGTCTGTCTCAGCTTGGTTGAACAGATAATTCCTCGTGTGGGAAATGTTGCGAGTGTGACTTTAAAATGCATTTCACAACATATTATGGAATACATTCCTTTAAATGCTATCTGTAATGTATTGAGTCAGATTGCTCAAAGTAAGTAACATATTTAAAACACTTGGAAATTTGCACAACACTGATATCCTTAAAAATGAGTTGATCTGATGGTGATGTTTTATTTGGCATTTCCATCACATCAAGTTCGTATAAAAACTGGCAGACAAGATGAGAACTAAAGTGAATTCACAGTTCCATCGAAAATTTGGTTTTCATTTTGCTGCCTTGCAAACAATCGACTCAAAATAAATAATGGCAAAAAAGTCCCTGCTGGTCATTAAACAGAATACAGGTTTAGGGTACCTCCTCACTGGCTTCATTTTTCAAACTCATCACTCACTGATCTTTTATGTACAGTCAGAACACTGATGAGAGACATTTTTCTGCAGAATAACTTTTGATAATTTATTTACAATTTGCCAATAATACAGTTTTATGTGTATTGCTACTTTTACTGAAGAAATGGTTCTAAAAGATTCCTCAAGCCCTCATCATTGACAGCTAATGATAAATATTTTGATAACTATGGAAGTGCAGATAGGTGAAGATGTAAATATAGAGTGCAGCAAGATGCATGAAGCTGTCATGCACACAATTATGAAAAGGCACGTTTAAAAAAAATTGGTGCAATTTGTTTTGTTAAAATAGCGGAGGAGGGGTCTCTGACTAACTAAAGACGTTACTCATATTTTGTATTCTAAATTAAATGAGCTTGCTGTACTGTACCCTGCTATTGCCAAGCACTGGATGTGGCTAAGCCAGTAGACAGCTTTCACTCTTCTCTCCTTTAACACCTGTCACACACTCACACACAAATGCACATACACACCCTTTTCTGCAGACACATACAGCTCTTTTAGGGTAATCCATGGGAATGTCCAGATGGATATGATCTGATGGTCAGCTCCTGTGTACTGTTCAAAAAGAATATTTTTTTCACAGGATTAGGTTTTTTTTTTCTAATTCACACATACTCGGCAAGAGGACAGAGGGAAAGATATGAGATGAAAAAAGTAAAATAGGGACAGAGAACAAAAAAAAAAGGAGGAGAAAGAATGGAAATTTGTGCGTATTATCAGCAAAATGGGTCAAACTCGTTAAAGGCAACAAAAGCAGCTCTTTAATTGCTTGAGCGTAGCTCTGCACTGATGTAAATGCTGCACAGTACAGTAGGACTGTGGACAATCAGTTCAGCAAAAGCTTGGGTAGAACCTTAAGGCTAACATGTTGACCTACTACCATTTTCAAAATGCTTACACATCAGATTCAGGGTTAAACATGATCTGTACATATGACTGGGAAAATCTTTGCACAGAACTCAAAGTCAAACCAGTGTCTCAACAGAGACATGATAAGATATGAAGTGAAAAAATATTTACAGTATAAAGGTTAATACACTGTATCTTAGCAAAGTGGCAGAAAAGATGTCTAAAGTGCTTGTGCTGAGCTAACAGAAACATTCACAGGGCAGACAGATTGGTGGTATTTCATTTAACTAGATCTAGGACTCCAAAGCATGCATGCATATATATCATAGCAATCTAAATGATTTGTTTAAATTGTTGTTTGTTTCAGTCATCTTCAGAATGAATGGCATTCGAAGCCATGAGTTTTATCATAATATTACATCCTCTTCAAGATGGGAAAGGATTTAAGGGGGATGAATCTGCCTGCGGATCACACATAATGCAACACAGTGATGTGCGGTCACATGCAGTGCTCTAAGTGCAACAGAATACTGCATGGTAATTACAAATTGCACGAGTGCTACGTAACAGCTACAACACTTGAATTTACACACAGACAACAACAGAACCACATTTATGTAAAATGGAGAAGAATTTTAGTTTTTGAGACATCGTACTTTATATAGTTTTCATGATGTATATTTGTATGTCAATGTCCTTTTAACTCAGGGCCAAAGATGAGCATGTGCTTAAGTAGGAAACGAAGGAAGCAAACACTAACGCATGAAAGATCTTGTAAGCAGTGACTAATTTTTCAAGATTTTTTTGTACACAATGAACAATAACTGTCATCTATAAAATATTTTCTTTTTTGGATTTGGTTTCTATCTGTAAAGTTAAATGAAGTGAAAGCAGTGCTTAGCTGTGTGCCATTTCTGGCTTGGTGCTGTCAGAAGCAGATGCACCACCATCCAGCTAGAATAAAGCAGCCCCCACAGGACAGGAGCTGAGTCATTATTATTTGTGTGCAGACCCAACACAAGTTGTTTCACCTTGTTAAAGATCCAACTGTAGCCATGTGTTCAAAATCTTGTTCCTCTATGCTACATTCAAATATGCATACTGTGGTCACATGACATTATAATAAAACTGCTAAAATCAGTAGACACCCGTAAATGACACAGTCTCCTCTGACAAGGCATCAATATGTCTAGAGGTGAATTTGAGAGACCCATCTAGACAATAATGAGATTAACTCTGACCCAAATGCACACACAAGTATGCAAGTATACAATGACCTGTCTCATCAACTGTCTCCTGTACTGCTTATTTAGCCACAACACCAGGGTTTTGTGTGCATGTGTAAATGTGTCAGAAAGAAGGAACTAAAAAGTGAGAAGGGTAGCAGAGGTTGATAGCATGGGGCTATGACATTGGACCCTCTTCTGAAGATGAAATATCACAGCTCAACTGCAGCTATCAAAGCATGCCACTCTTCAAAAACTCAGATGTATCAGGATATCAAGTGCCTGACAGATGTGAAGAGAGGAAAAGAGCATGTGGAGACGAGGAGAGACGGTTTTTAGAGATCAGAATGTGTGTGTGTAAGTATATATATATATATATATATATATATATATATATATATATATATAAATAAATCAAGCACCTACGGATGCAGACTGCAGGCATTTGTGAAAAATGGGTCGCTCTCAGGAGCCCAGCAACTTCCAGTGTGGTACCATGATAGGATGTCACCTGTGCAACAAATCCAGCAACTCAGCCACGAAGTGGCCATGTAAACTAGCAGCGCCGTGTCAGCCGATGCTGAGGCATTTAGAATCAGAATCAGAATCAGAATCAGAAGGTTTTTATTGCCATATGGGTGAACAGGTTCACAGCATTAGGAAATTGCTGCGGTACTTCGTGCTTACAGAAAAAAACAAAAAACAAAAAACAAATAAGTATAAAAACTATAAGACAATATACAAGTATACAAATTGCAAATATACAGAGATATTAGAGCTTACAAAATATACAGTGCAGAGACTAATTAAAAGATAAAAGAATGTAAACTATATTCCACTAATATGTACATCAGTGCAGAGGTCAACAGCCTCCTGCAGAGTAAATTACTACAGACCTCCAAACTTCATGTGTACTTGCAGTTAGCTCAAGCAAAATGTGTAAAGAGCTCCATGGAATGGGTTTCCATGGCTGAGCAGCTGCATTCAAGCATTACATCACAAAGCGCAATGCAAAGCGCTGGATGCAGTGGTGTAAAGCATGCCGCCACTGGACTCTAGAACAGTGGAGAAGTCTTCGCTGGACTGATGAATCAGGCTTCCCTGTCTGACAATCTGATAGACGAGTCTGGGTTTGGCAGTTGCCAGGAGAACGGTACTTGCCTGACTGCATTGTGCCAAGTGTAAAGTTTGGTGGAGGGGGGATTATGGTGTGGGGTTGTTTTTCAGGGGTTGGGCTCGGTCCCTTAGTTCCAGTGAAAGGAACCCTTAATGTTTCAGCATACCAAGACATTTTGGACAATTTCATGGTCCCAACTTTGAGGGAACAGTTCCAACATGACTGCACACTAGTGCACAAAGTAAGAACCATAAAGACATGGATGAGCAAGTTTGGCGTGGAAGAACTTGACTGGAGTCCCGACCTCAAACCCAACAGAACACGTTTAGGATGAATTAGAGCGGAGACTGGGGGCCAGGCCCTTCTTGTCCGACATCAGTGTCTGACCTCACAAATGAACATCTGGAAGAATGGTCACAAATTCTTACAGTTGTTATAGCTGCAATGGGTGGGCCAACATCATATTAAACCCTATGTGATGTCACTCAAGTTCAAAAGCGCATGAAGGCATGAGCGAATACCTTTGACAATAGAGTGTACGTGTGTTTGTGTGTGATATATATATATATATATATATATGTGTGTGTGTGTGTGTGTGTGTGTGTGTGTGTGTGTATTCTATCATGTACTCTCATATTTAAATAAACTGAAAGGGGGTTAGATACAACAATGTAGTGCAGAAATGTCACACATATTTGTGCTTTTATCAGGATGTGTAACTTTAAGGGCTTCTGCCTCTGGGAGGATCAACCATATTTCATCATGTTTCATTAATACATTTGCATATGAAGACATGGGAATATGCACACATAGACACTCTTTATACTTAGAACAGAGCGGGGGGAAAAAAAGGGGTATCTCATCTCTCTGAGACGACAGCTTTGAGCCCCACCACCAGCCTAGACTCACTGTACTCGCAGTCTAGACACCCTAAACCAGTAGGTTTTCAGATTATCTGTGATACTAATGTGATGCTATATTGATCCCAAGTCACCAGTTTTACATAGCACAAATGCCCAACAGCCTCTTGCCACCAGATGTGCTTGTAGCAGGTTCTGCTGTTTTGCAAGTGTGTCTAACAAAAAAAAGACAATTATGCTTTAGAGTTTTTAAAAAATGAGAAAAACATAGAAATACATAGACCCCCATGCATAAATGTGATGCGAATGTATGTATGTATCATAATAGGAGCATAATTTGGGTCTGAAAAGTAATTAAAGAAGGTTATTAGCAGGAAAAGATTAACAGGGTCTTAAGTGACAGGCGCAGCAGTGATAACATTACCAGCAACATTAGCATGAGCTGATGTTTTTTGTCTATGAATTAAGTTGTCAGTGAAGCTTTAATTTTCATCACATTTTTGTAGACTATTTTGCGACTTTATTTTTCTGTTTATGCATTTAATGAAAATTACTCAAGAAAAATACTTTTTTCCTAACTGAATATGGAACAAAATGATTAAACATATTAAGCACCTGCTAGTCAAACATCCTCCCACCCTGGCAATTTGTCTACTGCTGTCTGCAATCTCAGCTTTTTTACTAATATACGCACACACAAAAGAAGAATGTAAGGACATTTGTAGATGCTTTTTTTTTAATGTCTTTTTTAATAAGCAGAATTTACCCATTTATTTTTTGTGATTGGTACACAACATGTCTACAGCTGTGGTCAGACGTTTACACTCAGAATGAGTATGACTGTCATGGTAATTTTGGGCTTTTAATGATTATACAGCATACATCTTTAATAACTAAAAAAAACAAGACTTGCGTGCACAAGTTTAAATTTATTTTGGATTTTCTCTAATCCACACAGTCAAAATTACACATACAGGCTCA
This sequence comes from Archocentrus centrarchus, assembly GCF_007364275.1. Lineage (NCBI taxonomy): Eukaryota > Metazoa > Chordata > Actinopteri > Cichliformes > Cichlidae > Archocentrus > Archocentrus centrarchus. The sequence goes on along the minus strand of NC_044349.1, from coordinate 27,665,254 downwards.
AATATATAATACACTCACTTAAATCTTTTCTTAATAAGTAGTGATGAAGATTCTACAATGCCTTAATTTGACAAGGCCAAGGCCCATTAACTTCTCATTAGTGATCATGGCTGACTACAAATGGTAGTTCCTCTCTGCCAGCATAAAAAGGAATTGTTTGATAGTGCTCATTGGACTGACCGATACTAAGAACAATGGGAAAGTCCAAGGAACTCAGTAATCTAATATCTAAGAAGTTGGGAAGGTCTGTTGGAGCCATTTCTGAACAACTGCAGGTTTCAAGATCATCAGATTAAGCAATTGTACATAAGTACAAGTTATTCGGATGTGTCACCACTTTGCCAAGGTTTGGGAGAAGACCTCGGCTGTCACCCTCAAATGAGAGGAGCTTCACTGTCCACAGTAAAGCCAGTTTTGCATTGCCGTTGACTGAGAGGGTGCCAACCAAGAAAGAAGACCCTGCTCCAAAGATCGACACCTTCAAGCTTGATTGGAATTTGCAGCTGCCCACACGGACAAGCCAAATGTCTTCTGGAGAAAAGTTTTATGGTTCGACAAGACAAAGATTGAGCCATTTTGCCACAATAGCAAAATATATGTTTGGAGGAGTAAAAGGGAGGCTTTCAAACCTAAGAACACTGTACCAGCTGTGAAGCATGGTGTGGTAGCATCATGCTCTGGGGCTATTTTGCTGCCAGTTCTACTGGTATATTGCACAAAGTGGATGGAAAAATGGAAGAGGACTATCTCCAAATTCTTAAACTTCACCTCAAATCAAACTTGGACAAAATTGGATGTTCCTACAGGACAATGATCCCGAACACACATCAAAACTGGTTTTGGAATGGATGAAGCATCTGGTAAGCTGCTCTAATTGCCCTCCCATTGCTAGTGGAAACTCTAGGCTGCAGTTGCCTAGGTAACCCTCTAATGCATTTACCTACCTCTCATATAACAGTAAGCAGTATCCTTCACTCTCATTGGCAGATGCTTCAATAGGACGCAAGCTGGGAAAAGTAACTCAGGACCCTCCCACTTCACGCCTTCAGTGGTTATTTCTCTAATCATTGTTTGAAGTTGCTGAATCTCACTGACACTAAAGGCCTCTGGACAGAACTTGCTTATTTGACACCACGTAAGAATTGCAATACTATAGACGTGATGACCTCAGTAAACATTTTCCTAATGTATTCACGTTTTCAACTGATAATTTCTAGTCTTCTTAAAAACAACATGATGTTCATTTTGTAAGTCATGGTCTCACTCAGAGTAAAAGAAAAGATAAAGCAGGCATGCTTTAGAGCAGGGACCCTCAAATCCAGGCCTCGAGGTCCAGTGTCCTGCAGGTTTTAGATGTGTCCCTGATCCAGCTCCAAAACCTTGTAGTTGCCAAGTCACTTCATTGGTGACTTGTTAATTAGGAGGTGTAGCAATGTATATTTATGGCACTGTACAAATTTAAAAAGGTAAAACCTTTGGACTTTGACCCTCTCACACTTTGTTGGTAAATAACAAAAGTTAATTGGAACATTTTTGGTCACATGAAAACATCTTCACTTATTCTACTTCACTTATTAGCTGCTATGTTTTTTTTTTAGCTAGCCAAAATTAAAATCCTAGTTAATATTACACTTAACATGAATTATGAAATCACCTTCATAACCAAGCAAGCTAGCACTTGTGTTAGTTGATAGCTTCGTATTTGCTATGCTAACCGTTCTGTGCTGGTAATGTGTTTTAACCACAAAGTTTATGGTTCTTAGTGAGCAGTGATGGTATAGTTACCTTGAAAAAGTAGTCCGACTACTGATTACTGATTACTCCTTTAAAAAGTAACTTAGTTACTTTACTGAGTTACTTCTAAAATTAAGTAATAAGTTAGATTACAAGTTACTTTATTAGTTACTTGCAATAGCGGCCAGTCTTGTGCCAAAAAGTGATCATCTGTCATAAAGTGATTCAGATGTTTCTGTGTGCTTTTATGTGTAATGTCTTTGCTTATATTGTTAAACAGAGTGCAGCCAACATTATTTATGAAGGGCTTTTATATAAAATGCAGAAATAACCTGTTTTTCAACAATCTTTAGGAGCCTGTGTTATTTTATTTACATTATAATCAATCCAGAGCTTTTTGGCCACTTCTAGTATCTGTATATAACTGTGATGTCATATTTGTTGTGATTTCTGCAGCCTTCTGAGCCAGATTTCTGTTTAAAAATACATTTTTAATGTCAGACAGGTTTTACCTTGAAAAAAAATAAAATAAAATAAAAGTCACTTTGCCAAAAACTGATTGCAGCTTTTGTTGTTTGGCTGCTGGGGGGGCTCCTGCATTAGCCGCAGTTCTGCTTCGCTCCACCAGTTGCGACTCGCTCTGTAAGTTTGACTGCGCCGTGACTCCAGATGTTTCCTCATATCTGACGTAGTGTTTTTGAAGCTAGACAGCACTTTGTCGCCAGCACAGAGTGCACAACTAACCTTGATGTTGTCATCTTTAGCTGACACAAACTCACAATAGTTCCTGTAATTCAGCTAGAAAACGCGCATCTCTCTCCTCCCTCCATTTTTTACGTTTGTGTCGCTGTGCTGTTACGTATTGTCCTCATGCTGAAAACGGGACTTAACTGTCGCATCAGCCAGACGTCACTCCCCGAGACGCAAGAAGAAAGCAAAAATATATCTTTGTACTGAGGAAAATGACAAAAATAGTAACACAGTGACTTGGATAAGTAACTTTAATTTGATTACTGGACTACAAATAGTAACGCGTTAGATTACTCGTTAGAAAAAGTAGTGAGATTAGAGTAACGCCTTACTAAGGTCCTAAGTAACTAAGTAAGGTGTTACTGACATCACTGTTAATGAGTTAACCACTCAGCTCAACAAACATGGTCATTTCTGGCACCAAAACAGCAACATGGCAAAGGCCAAAATGTCGAGGCCTTAAAAAAAGTCCAAAATCCAGTGGATAATGTCACAGTGACTACATCTACTTCATTGATACACTATTTGATTTAGTGCATAGAGTCCATAGTGAAGAAGTTTCAATAGAGCACGGGAACTATGGAGCAACTTGGCAAAACTATTAATTGATTTCTTACAAAACATGAACCTAGCAGTGTACGATTAGAGGGTGTAATGAAGGTTCTGAGCGCTAAAACAGCAGGGTAATCCTTGTGGGGAAGAGTCACTAAAGAAAACTTATTAAAAACACGCGCACACACACACACACACACACACACACACACACACACACACACACACACACACACACACACACACACACACACACACACAAAATTACTTTAGTTGGGACACACTTGACACTGTGCAATTAAATAAGATAGATTATCCAGCTGGTTCGACAGTCTCTGTACTGTAGACATCAGGATTGTTTGGGCATATAGCATTGAGCATTGGTTTGCTGATGAATCTTGGAATAGCCTCTCATCAACCTACATACCATCCTCACCTCATACGAATCTATATCACACAACCTCTCTCTGTTCTTTGGTGTGGTATTTTTAATTCATGAAGATGATCAATATCTGTAAAAGATATCATAGAATACCAGAATCAATTGACAAACCTGTAATAAAACTGAAACCAGTTTATTTTACAAGAGTATCAAAGACTATAAAAGTACCACAGACTAAATGAATTTAAATTTGAAACCTCTACAATCATAGAAACATTTATCCATCACAGCTACATTAGCTAGAACAACCTATCCTTTATTCGAGGATCAGCTACAACATTAAAACCACTGGCAGATGAAATAAAAACATTGATCATCTTGCCAGGATGTAATGTTCTAATAGGAAACATTGGCTTCTAGCATCCATATGGACATATTCTCATATATACCAACTACCTAAATATTATTGCAGAACAAGTACACTGACCAAACAGTACCACTCCCTGATGGTGCTTCCCAGCACAGCACAAAAACTGCTCAGTAGCAGCTCAAGGAACACATCAGTCTACAGTACAGAAGCTAGGTTGCAACTGGAACTTCACACTGTACTGAGGAGTTATGATACAGTACTCACTTGTTAGGGTGAGTATAACAACAGGTGAAGTTAGGGTAAGAGACTGGAGTTGATGGTAGTACTGGGAGGTGGAACAAGTCAAGCTGACATAGTTTATTTTATATTTATAGTGTATTCACAGTATTGTAAATAATGCAAAATAGGCTCATTCTCATGGATATTGCCTTCATTCATTTTTTACTGGTTCGGTTACGCAGTGTTACTCCTGCTTTCTTTCTTTCCTTCTCTGTGTTTGCTAGCCTGTATAGTATGTCTGCACTTACGCAGATGTAAAAGTGCAGGCATGTATTTAATGTGATAAACACACCTTTGAGTTGAGGTCACCAAAAAAAAAAACACACAGGTTAATGGCTTGCTGCTAATTGGTTTTTGATTACTGGAGTAAATTACAGCCTAGAAAGACACTTTAACAGAGTTCCTTTATAACATCGGTATTAACCTCACGGTGTCCTTCTCACTCTTTTTTCTGTGTCAGTGATTCAGGAAAAATATCAAGTGACTATAGATTAATATAACATTTAGTTACACACTTGAATAAAAAAAAATACATACAAATATCGTGGTTTGATATCTGCTTTCACTGCTGTCACAAAGTTCTTTCAGGATTATGTCTATTGATGGCTCTGCCAGGACTTACTTCTCTCTTTTTTTTTATAACATTTCTTTTATACAAACTTAGGTAGGTTTAAAAAAATTGCAGAATAGAAAATGGTATTGGTTTTTTGGCTTCTCTCTTTAGTGCTGTGATGCACAATGTTGAAAGCTAGGACACAGCAGGAACTCCAGTCCTCTGTGTTTTCTGAGGCTTCACACCATTGCTAACTGCATTACATTAGTAGATATGGCCAGATACACAGCTGATGAAACCCTGTAACCTCCACCTCAGCTTTAACTCACAACACGTGTATACTTGTGTTTGAGGGAGAAATTGTGTTTGTGTGCCAGTGTGAGTCAACGTGTACTTTGGTTAGTGAGTGAGGGATGCCTGGGGCTCACTGCTCATCTCAGTAGGTATAAATAGAAAAATAGAGAGCCAGGAATATAAGGGCATCATTGTGTGTCTGAGGGGGGCGAGAGGCTGCAAAAGGAGAAAAATAATCCATGTGATCTGATGGGAGGTGGATTCAAAAAGACATGTTAAATCTAACAGCAAGTTTCATTTGTCAAATTGGAACAATATTCTGCAGAATCAGCTGAACAACTTCGGTGAAAATTAGGTTTAATGTTACAATGCAGAATAGATTTTTTTTTTAAAGTAGGCTCGGATATGAAGCTAGTGGGGGTTTAGGGGATGGGGTTTTTTGTTTTGGTTGTTTTATATATTTATTTATTTTTTTGCAAAAGGTGCCTTCTTTTTTTTGTTTTTTGCAGAGACAGATTTTTGGGAATTTGCCACCACCAACCCAGCAAAGTTCACTGAAAAGATCGGGTCCCAGTGAACCACTGTTCCATCTTAGCATGCGGGAACAATACTACAAATAAGCTCACCACGCAATACTCTGTGAGGCAGTGATATAAATGTAGATGTATATAAATGACATAAATGTGCTTTTCAATTTAAAAAAAGAAGCTGCCATCTAGTAATATTTGTATGTGTACCTGGAGTGGACACTGTGTGGATGTTTGATAGCAACTGTTTTACAACCAAACAAAATACCAGTCAAATGTCGAAAAGGAAAAGGAAAGAAAAGAAAAGAAAAGAAAAGAAAAGAAATGAAAAAAGAAAAGAAACAACAGCTAGCTGTGATTTGCATTTCTAAATTTGTGCTGGGTCAGTTATTTATCTGTTGTAGCAAAATGTATTTGTGGGTTGAGCGGCAGAGTTGAGTATGTGTGTTTTTTTGCCCATGAAAAACCAAATCTTCTCTGCCAACACCAAACAGCTTATTCTGCAACTGACTTGTTTCAAGCTTCTGATACCCTAGGTGCTCTCATAATGTGTTAAAAGCACACAAGCATAAGTGTGTGTGTGCTATCAGAACTGAATGCATACCTCAGCGTCACCACACCTGGTGTCCATATCACTGCTCCTCAAAGAGGGAAAATGCACCTGTAGAAGAGAGTGAGGGAGAAAAAGGGAGTGGGGGAGAGAGGGATATAACATTAAGAAAAAGCACTTGTCAGGTAACACATTAGAGTACCATTACAATACCAATCTCTTCTCCCCATCTTTCCTTTTAACAGTGTGTGTGTGTGTGTATAATTTTCCTTGTGTGCCTCCAGTCACCAGCGGGGATATGAGATCATTACCTGTGACTGCAAGGCTAATGTCACGCACAGCCTCAAAACACACATACACACATAAGCATACACACAGGCAGACTAAAGAGAATAATGTGACTCTGCCTCAGTAACAAAACTATGGTGACCGCAGGGCTCGTCTCCATTTGGATAAGGCACGCTGTTTTACAACCTGCTTCCAACACCGGCAGATGAGAGAAACAAGAGGACGGCGAGAAGAGGGAGAAATGATAGAAACATGAATAGAGGGGATTCTAATTGGAGACATGGTGGGAACGAATAGCTCTCTCTTTCTGATGGAGAAAAACAGATGAGCTACACGAAGCCGGGAAAAAGGTACAGCTGCAGACATAATGTATGCCTCAGAATATGCTCATTAGCAGTCGTGGGAATGTGAATGACAGAAGCAGATGGAGATGGTGGGAGGGGTGGAAGTGGGTCAGAAGGTGGGCATGACTGTACTGGCCTCTAATTAACTTTTTCATCAGCCTATGGCTCTTACTTCCTATTATTGCCACTTGCTATACTACTACTGCGACCACCTGACGAGAGCATGTAAAGGAAAAAGAAAAGCTGGAACATGCGTCTTTGTCTGCAGTAAAGAGACTATTTGTTGTCATACAGGAACATGCCTTTTTTTTTATCCTGAGATTCAATATGATTACAAGTGCAGTGCAGGGATTTTGAAGCACAGGTTAATGGTTCCAGTTCAGACCAAGAGTTTCCATTCAAATTTGCCTCAAAAAAGGGAGGTTGGGTCAACCAGTAAGCTTGTTTTTGACATGCAGGGCCACATGCAACCTGCTGACTTCGTGACCATAAAACCTTTCTCTGCATTAATCTGTGGAGACATTTGCATGTATATTATCAGAAGTATAATTACTACATAAGCTTTCAAAGGGAGGCAGCAAAGCATGTGTGGGGGAGTTCCATCTTATAATTTTAGTATAGTATCATGAAGCTTTCTCAGAGTCTTCAATTGCTGTGTGAATCTGGCAAATCACACTATTAATACACAATGACCTCTCAGCAGGCTTATTTAAGGCTCCAATTATGAACAATAATATAATTTCAAGGGTGGTATTATTAATTTATATGAAATCTTTAACTCGCTCTCTTTCTCCCTGTGCATGTATGCACTCAGCCTGTTATCCAGGCCAAAAGAGGAATGTACAGGATCCGATACAACATTATATAGTTACTATTATGCTGAGAGCCTAAAAAAGCTTAAAAATAAATATAGACTCATTCTGTTTATTCTTGCGTTGTTTAGATACACAAACAAAAAAACTGTGTCAGGACTTGTTTCCTCCCCCACACTGAACTACATATGGTAATGCCGTGATTCTCTCTCTCCTCTGAGTCTTCTGCTCCAGTCATCTCCTGTTCGCATTTAATTGTCTCTTTCAATCTAATTTTGTTTTCAATTTCAATTACTTAAACATCACATTAGCAACACTGCACAGGCACAAAGAGTATTAACAATGCAATTCACAGAACATATGATTTCATGCCGTCTCCTTCACACTGGCTCTCTCTCGCACTCACCCCCCCCCTCCCCCTCCCCAAACATGCACACCCACTATATGCCTCCCTCATAATCATGTTGCAATCATGAGAAAAGGCATAGGAATATTAAATATTAACTGCACATTTATTCTAGGCAAGCAGAATATGAAATAAATTAATCATGGCGTACAAGGCTGTCTAGATTCTTATCCTTTATCTGTATCTGTCTTCATGTTCTGTGATGTGCGTCGCAGGAAATTAACAGTGGCCAATGACAACGACCGATGTGTATACCATATGTATGTGTGCGTGTGTGTATGTGTGTAATGATCTACCCATTTCAAATCCATTACTAATGCAATGATGCCGCTTGTTCATCTCACGTTATCTATGTACAGCAATTTTTTTCTGTCCCCCTAACCAAGCAGAAGCAGTGAAAATAGTTGTATAATGTTTTCTGTGGTTTGACAAGCTTTCTAATGCCTGAGAAAATTACTCTGTTAATGCCATGGTGAGTCAGCTTAACTTGGGATAGAACACAATGCATTTAAAACAAAAAGTCTAGAACACACATTGTGGTATGGCATTTTAAAGGCGTGACAAAAGATGCTACAATTTTGAAGTATGTGAAGGATCTTGAGAGTTTGACTTGCACAAAAGACAAAAACCTTGAATATCGTGCTTTTTGCTAATTCAATTTTGACTACTCTTTTTTAAAATTTGCCTCATGTTCAGTCAAGTCCACACTGGGTGTAATTTAAGTGTATTATTTGGTTTTAATGAAAAAACTTTTTTTAACCACTAATTAGCGTTTTAATTAATTTTTACAGTTTCTCCATTTTCACAAATAACTGATAAGCAGTTTGATGTGTCACCTTGTTTTTTCATTACAGATTAAGGAGTTCATTCTGCATTAAGTTTCTTTTCATGGGAACTCTTAATATGCATCCAAAGATGTCCTGATGCAAGGAAAGAAGACTGAAAAAAAAACAACTGACCTCTCAAAGAGATAGATGAAACTTTATTAATTTTTTATTAAGAATAAATGCACTCACCAGTCCAGGAATACCAAGGGGCCCAAAAGAACACAGGACACAAATCAAGTCAAGCATCGCAGAATTGTTTTCTTATTTCCTTATTATTGCTAAAGTCTACATTCAAGAGATGCTTTTATGGACATATTTATAGAAAATTTATCTCAAGGGGCAATCTACAAGTAACACTCAAGAATGAGAGAGGCCAGACTACACGTTCCTAGAAACATCTAGAACAAGAGTCTTTACAGCTAAAACTAAGAATTATTTGTACCAGATTGATGGGAAGACAAAGTTACATAGAAGCAAAGGAGAGGCTCATGACCAAAGGACCAAATCGTTTGCCTAACACTGTCACAGTCCAAGCTCTTCGTCCCACTGGAATTCCACCCACCAACCAGAGACTCTCCCCTCAACACAAACCTGGACCTGATTGAGCAATCAAAGAGAACATATTTGCATTCTGTCCTTGGCCTGGAATAACCTTGCCTTTCTTCTCTCACAGATACCACTCTCGTGCTGCGCTCTGGTTCCCCAAGCCCATTCACTCCCTGTATAATAAACCTTTAAAGTGCTGTCGGAGTCAATCTGTTGAGTCCAACCTCTGTGTTATATATGACAGAACGATATGGCCAGGCACTGGACTCCTCAGACTCAGACTCTGTACATGCAGCCATTTCCCATCAAGGTTATTTACTGGAACAGCACGATCAGATTCTAACCGCCATAGTCGGACAGGTAAAAGTTGTTCATCAGCATATGGACCAATTCTGTGAGGTCGTACAGTCAATTGATGCAAAATTGCCCCAGCCTTCACCCCCATCCAGTTCCTGTCCCCCCATCACCGTTGCTCTGCAGCCCAATGCCACTATCTCCAGACCCATTTGGGGGCAAGTTGAGTCACTGTGGGGGGTTTTGTTACAATGCTCCCTGTTACTATACACACTCCCTGTGTCTTTACCATTGATTACACAAAGATCTTTCATATTGTAACCTTGTTAAAAGGTAGAGGCCTACGTAGAATTTATTGAGGAATTCAAGGGCATCTGTCCCCCTCCATGAGGAATTCACCAAGGCACCAAGTCAGTGGCTGAGTTCACAGCTGAATTTGGGGTTCTGCTCCAAAGGTGGGTTGGGGAGATAAGGCCCTGAAGGATGCATTCTATCATGCCTTAAGTGATTGTTTAAAAGATGAATTAGCCTTCAGGATGATCTGCTGTTTTTTTGAAGATTTAGTGACTGACTTCTAGAATAGACTGATAGCTTAAAGAAACGAAACTACAAATCCCAATCCACTTCTGTATGCAAGCCACTACCGGGACTGTCACGGCACTTCTGATCCAGCCACACCCACACAAACAGTTCATGGTGGAAGCTGATGCTTCAGGCTCTGGAGCGAGGGCAGTCCTGTCAGAAAAAAGGGACCCAGATGGTTAAATTGAATCCTTGTGCATTTTTTCCCCCATTGTTTATCTTCTGCTGAGAAGAATTATGACGTGGAGAACTGTGAGTTTCTCACAATTAAACTTGTCTTAGAGGAATGGCAACAATGGTTGTAGGGTGCTGAGCAGCCTTTTTTTTGCCTGCCACCTGTGTAGTTGGAGGGGTCACCTGGTAAATTAAAGACTGCATTGAACAGGCTCAACTGACCGAACCAGACCCAGGCTCAGGGTACTGTTATGTTCTCAGAGGATTTTGTTTGTTTTTTTGTTCTAACTTGTTTTGTCATGGCTTGGGCAAGTATGGCTGCCAGTAGAACCAGATTGCTGGTGATGTTTTATGGTATAACTGCTAATAAAGTCTGAAATGTATAAATGTGTACTTTCTGCTCGGATTCAGTAAAATACTGCAAAATCCATATGACAGTGTTTAACAGTACAGATAGAAAATGACCAAAAAAATTCCCTATGAACTTTCTTAAAGGGGAGATGTTATGTTCTTTTCAGCTTCATGTTTTTATTCTTGGACACCATTAAGATCAGCTTAACAAGAGTCACAGTCCAAATTAAGCCTCAGTCACACAGGCCTTGAGTCCGGTTGTCGACTCCCTGGGAACATCCAGACAGTAGGGAAAAATGTGTATCCCTCACCCATTGGCAAGTGGTTGCTGGAGGTTCCTGGCTGTTTCTGGGTCAAACTGGTTGGAAAAGGGGTGCTGCACCTTTTTAGTTATTATTAATCTCTGGCTCTCTTTGACAGTGTGTCTTTTGTCCTGTCTCCCTCCCCTCACCACCAACTGGTTGCAGCAGATGCTGCCCCTCCTTGAGCCTGATCCTGCTGGAGGTTTCATCCTGTTAAAGGGGAGTTTTGCCTTCCCACTGTCGCCAAGCGCTTGTTCATAGGTGGTTGCCTGATTGCCAAGTGTTGATGTGATTTCTTGAATTAAAGCTACAAACCCACATTTTGTTGTAGCTTTGTCAAATTTGTCTTCATTGAAAATAATTTAAAATGTTTGTTTACAGAGACAAAATGAAAATTGTATCATGCAACTGCTCATGACCTGACCAGAAATCCAATTAACCTGTGCCTATGCCAAAATATTGTAATCATAGCAACAAATGTTTATCCAAAATGACAGGCAAAATCTTGAGAAGCAGGAAGGTGGGGAAGAAAGTTACTCCATCAGAGCTACACTTTAGGTCCACCAATAGTTTGCTTTACAAATTATTCATTTTTAACCATTTTTCTCTCTCTTCATTTCTTTGCTGCCTCTATCTCTCACGCTTGATGGCACCCCTGCATGCTCCTAATAACCCATGATGAGTCCTCCACACTTGAGCACCCTCCCATCAGACACCCGCTGAGACACACAGACACACACACACTACCCTCTGTGTGTCGGACATAGAGGGGTGTGGATGATGACAGCCATCAGCAGGGCAATTAATGGACCCATTCCCTGGTTACAATACAAACTGAGAGGGAGCAAAAAAAAATCCACAAAAACACAAAAAACCCAACAACATTAGTCAATATGGCTAGGATCCTGATGGAATAATTATCCTAACATGCTGCTCTTCACTTGGACCTGCAAACTCAAAAGCACAGCCAGCAGTGATGCAAGACCATGGTGAAACAAGAAGACAAGGGAAGGTAGATAGAAATAAAATAGTGATAGAAAAGAGGAGAATACACACAAGAAGGTTGAAAATTGCAAAAAGATGAATACACAGCAGTTCTGTAGTATGAATTTGCTCAATCTGATTGTTTTACACTTAGCAAAAGAGCAACCAGGAATGGGGGGAATACTAGAGCTAAATGTGCATGGAGAAAGTGAAGTAGGTAAGATGTAAAAAACTGAAAAGGAGGCATAAAGGAGAAATGGACGAAGGGAGGGAGAACAGAGAGGTGTAGACACCGGATCATGCCTGTAGCATACTGATGCTGGTTTAAGGCATGCAGTCAGTGTGGCCTTGGCTAAGCAACCAAGCATGTGCTGCAGAGGTCTGAGCTGCCTCATAACTGTGTGTGTGCGTGCACTTTTACTTACTGTTGATTATGATGTGTGAAATAACATAGGAGGCAAAAGACACAATTAGAGACCAGCACACACTTCATATAAACATGTGTGCTTCTGACCTTGTATGTACGTGTACACACGTGTAAATGAGTGTATATGCACTGTGTGCTGCAGTGGTGGCAGGTTGTTCATTATGCTGAGCATGTCTCCTCCCGCAAAGCCTCTGTTATCACAACAAGGGACCACAGCAGCTTTGCTACCATACCAAAGTCCCATAGGAACTCCTATAGCATATTCTGCTCCCCAAGGATAGCATATTGGAGCTCCAACAGAAACACAGACCACCATAAACATCTCACATAGCTTCACTGAGGAAGTCCTGCTGAACAACATAAAGAACATAAAAACATCTTTGTTATTGTTTGTATTTTTCAAAATGTTAATTAGTCAGAATCTTAAGACATTTTTTTATATTGTTTCTTTTACTCAAAGCCCAATAATAACTGACTGTACATACTTAAGAGGAAACAAAACACAGGAATAAAGTCAAAGGTCATTTTGAAATTCAGGGCAATGTGAAGGGATTCATGTCCAGACACTGTCCACAGTTGTGCTTTTACATGTAGTATAAATAGGAAACTGTCTGCAACATATGCATTCTGACAACTGGAAATACTCCATAGGGTTTAGGTGAGGGGTGATGCCTGGGAAGAGCATGCAGGAGGCGAGACACCACACTCCTTGCCTGCTGTGAATTCTCTGGACAATAATCTGCTCTATCCGCATCAGTTTCATACAAGAGAGCTGGCAGGGTAAAATCTTTTTAATATCAAATCTGACTGATTCGCACATTTGCATAAAGGCGACCAAGTAATGTCTTTAAAAGTTCAGAGTTGGAGTGCATATGTGAAAACATCTAGTGGCAAGACAAAGTAGGGGTGAAAAGACGAATCTCATGTATCTGTGTCATTCTGCATGTCAACATCAATTTGAATTAAAAATGCTGCAAAAACACAGTAATTCACTTACATACGAATCTACTGCTCCCTACTGGAAAATGTAGCCAGAAGGCTGTCTATTTGGCTCTGTCCAGGAGACAACGGGAGGCCTGTTCCTTTGTGTCTCACTCAATCCCCTCAGCTTCACCAGTCTCTCAGAAATGGATCCAGAAATGGATTTCATTCATTAGCAGACATGATAGCAGCTTGCAGGGGGCAAAAAAGTGTCTTTTCTGCATTTCTAAAAGTGTGCCACATTGTGAAAAATGGAAGGAAAATATAAAAGAAAAGAGAAAATGCACAGCAATGTTCTCCTCCATCTTTAATGAAAGAGAATGAGAGGAGCTGTCGCTCTATGTCTCCCACCGCTCCTCCACAACCTGATTACTGTCTGATGATGATGGCACTACTTCCTGACATCTAATTGAAATAATTGTGTGTAATCACTTTAAAAGACTGGCAGGAGACATGCAAGCAATGAGAAGTAGTTAAGAAAGGCAACGGCATTTTAATTGAATCTTCCCAGATGCATCTGATTACATCAAACAAGTGTAAAGCCACCAGGAGAAAGCCAGAGACACAGCGGTGGCACAGTTCAATTGAGAGATTAATAGTAGAGTAATGGGTTTAGAGGCTCTGAAAGAGAGCAGGGTTTAGGTGGATATGCTTCAGCCATTCTTTGGTACTCACACACTTTATCCCACATAATCTGTAAGAAATCTTCAGAGTACCACACTGTATCCAGGTTGACTTTCCTGGAAACTGATCTTTAATAGAGCATTTCACATAAACAACACTAGACCTTCATGTGCAGTCTTCACTGCTTTTGTGGGCCTGTGCACCATGGGGCCACTCTGTGGATTTCTCTGGGCCCATGACACGCCGAGAGCCCAGGCTAGGGAGAGCCTGTCCACAGCCATTTCCCTACTCTTTAATCTCGGCAGCAGACTGGAGAGAGCAGCGCTGCACATTCCATTAATGTAAAGTGGGGCTTGAAGGCCCGTAATTTATTGGCTCTGCAGACTCGCCTCCCTTCATCTCACTCATACTGGCTCCCAGCCACCAAATACTCCCCCTGATACCCGCCAACATGCAGCACCCTGTGCTCAGCGTTTTACGCTATTTCACTTTCTTTCTCCCTTTACCCCTCTCTATTGCCATTTCTCCCTTTACCTCTTTATCTGTCTCCTCCACTCTTCTTAGACCTTTTGCCTCAGTATTTCTCAATGGCTCTCTTGCTTTACATATCATACGTACATTACACTTGTACAGCAGGGATTTGCTCTGCAGAACCTTAGTCAGATTTTCAAACTATCAGCCTACAGTTGCTCCAAAAGATTTTCCTGTGAAAGGGAAACATGGATAAGTCCTTTATATGCATCTGCATCACTGATTCAACCAGTTAGTTTAATTACCAACAGACAAATCACAGAGATCTCTGCAGAACAGAAGAACTCCCTGCTGTGAGAAATTAAGTGTAAGAGAAAGAAATGTGAATAAGACAGAAAAGACAAGAATTAAAAAAAAAAAATGTTCTCTCTCATTGATTTTCCTCTTATTCTGCCCCACCAACCCACTCCCTTCCCTCCTTCTTTTTCCTTGGCCTGAACTATTTGTCACGATCTGTGCTGCCAGAGCAAGGATGTCCTCCTGACCATTAAACTTTCAGGATGCCACAGAGCAGCAGGCTCTGCCAGCAGAGACAGATAGGTTGAGATGGGGGGACAGACACTTGAGGGGGGGATAAAGAAGAGCTGAATAGCAGCCCAACTATGAAAATGATGTGACAGGTTTTTCTCAGTGAATTAAGAGCTGAAAATCACTTATCAAGTCACTTATGTAACTGTTGCCTGGACACTCACACACAATAAGAGAAGGAGAAAAAGAAAAGTATTCAGTCATCTGCTATCACACGCAGAAGAACTTGAATGAAATCCCATTCTTAATCTATAGGGTTTAATATGATGTCGGCCCACCCTTTGCAACTATAACAGCTTCGACTCTTCTGGGCAGACTTTCCACAAGGTTTAGGAGTGTGTTTATGGGAATTTTTGACCAGTCTTCCAGAAACACATTTGTGAGGTCAGACACTGATGTTGGACAAGAAGGTCTGGCTCACAGTCGCCGTTCTAATTCATCCCAAAGGTATTCTGTCGGGTTGAGGTCAAGACTCTGGGCAGACCAGTCAATTTCATCCACACCAAACTCACTCATCCATGTCTTTATGGACCTGTTTTGTGCACTGGTGCACGGTCGTGCTGGAACAGAAAGGAGCCATCCCCATACTGTTTCCACAAAGTTGGGAGCATGAAATTGCCCAAAATGTCATTAAGAATATTAAGAGTTCTTTTTACTGAAACTAAAGAGCTGAGCCCAGCTGCTGAAAAACAACCCCCCCTTCACCAAACTGTGCACTTGGCACAATACAGTCAGATGAGTACCGTTCTCATGGCAACCCAAACCCAGAGGTGTGTTAGACAAAGAAGTGTGATTTTTCACTTCAGAGAACACGTCACCATTGCTCTGGAGTCCAGCGGCAGCGTGCTTTACACCACTGCATCTTTGCATGGCACTTGGTGATCTAAAGCTTGGATGCAGCTGCTCGGTCATGGAAACCTACTCCATGAAGCTCTCTATGCACTGTTCTGTAGCTAATCTGAAGGCCACATGAAGTTTGGAGGTCTGTAGCAATTGACAATGAGAAAGGTGGAGACCTCTGTTTAAGATGTACCTGAGCATCTGCTGACCCCGCTCTGTGATTTTTCATGGCCTACTGCTTTGTGGCTTGTTGTTGCTATTGTTCTCAATCACTTCCACTTTATTTAATACTACTAACAGTTGACGGTGGAATATTTAGTAGCGAAGAAATTTCACAACTGGACTTGTTGCACAGGTGGCATCACGGTTACACACTGGAATTCACTGAGCACCTGAGAGCGACGCATTCTTTCACAAATCTTTGTAGAGGCAGTCTGCATACCTAGGTGCTTGGTTTTATACACCTGTGGCTGAGGAAGTGATTGGAACATCTTCTTTGAAAAGGGACCATGTACATTATTAACATAGATTTTGCCATTTGATGCATTGTACCAGAGTTAGCTTAAAGCTAATTTGCATCTGCAGTCCCTTGGCAGGTTACATCACAACAATTTTGGCAATTTTACTGTACTGTATGTACTATGGGCAAAATTTGGCAGTACACCAAGTGACATATAGTCCACAAAATTTTCTTACCTTGTTAGCTATAGCTTAATGGTTACTTTGACAATCAGACAAGTTATATTTTATATATAGCTATGGGAAGGCATCCATACACACTTTGTACACTTTAGAAAACAGATCAGACAATTAATAAACTGCAGCTCCACCCATCAGACAGTTCACCTGTCTGATGGATGATCACAGTATCATTTGCTGTTAGATCCTGTCGGCATATTGTGGCAAATTCTTTATAGATTTTTATTTATATATAAATTATAAGTTACTGCTTGTTTTACATACATAATGGAGCAAAACTATCATTACTGACCTACGAGTAGTTCTAGACCTGAATTGTAGCTCATACATTCTGGGGGTGTTATCAGGAGAAGAAAAACGTAACCAGAAATTAAGATGCCAGCAGTGCTGCTCTCTATCAGACCTTTATCAAAAATGGAGCATCACTGAAGCAGAGCTACAGAGATGCATGTTAATTTATAAGGCCTGACAACAGTTTATGTCTAAAGAGACAGGGAATGCTACACTACTGACCAATACATTTTTACTGTTGGCTATCTTTCTGCAGATGTCCTGCAAACCCTTCTATCAGATGAAGCACTGGCTTATGGAGTTATATGCATTACACACTACTGTAATTGATTTCTAAGTTAAAGTAATTGTGGTGAATGCCAAAAGTCTCCTGTGTCTATTATATCATTTAAGAGTTAAGATTCAATTTGGGAAATGTACTATCTAATTAAAAAGCCAACTTTTATGTGTGAAGAAAATCATTATATTGATAGTGAGTTAAAGAACTTTAGCGAGCTATTTAATGAAGGGATTTCAGTATTGCTGTTAGTAGATTTATTTGCAGTTTGCAACAAGAGACTTATATTTACATCAGCCACTATAACAGTTACATAGTTAGGCTGACTTTTGTCACTTTTGGTGTCATTATCCAGCACTGTCATCATCAGTTATCCATTATGCATGCAATAAATATGTGTACATAAGAAAGCAATAGTTTCTGACCTTTTTCTCTCATTGACAAGAGCTCATAATTGTGCATACTAATTTTAATAACTTTCCTTTTACTCTCTTGTAAGAGTCCAATGAACAAAATGCTCTCAAGCTTTTAGTCTTTTTTTAGTAAAATAGAGGTGAATGAAAAGGCTCTGGAGTTAAGATTAGGGTAACAGGGAAAGTGGACCAATTATGCATTTTCTTACTTTCTGTCACCCACATATTGCTACAATGGTGGATGCTCATATTAAACATAGCCAAAGTTTTAAATTATACGGTAATTGAGAGCCAAAATACAGCTCTAATACTGTGTTTCTGGCAGTTTTTTCCTCTCTTGGATCTTTATGATGTCAAAGAGATCCTTAATATGATCATCGCATGCACAGCTCTGGCTGTGAGCACAGAAGCTGCACCAAGATAAACAAATTATCTCAAAGTTAAAATCATGCCAAGCTAATATCATGGAATCCAAGAATAAAAATGGCATTGGAAATTAGCAACTCCATAAGCACTGTTCACACATAAAGCAATTTACTTTTTAAAATTCCTTGGGAAGGGCATTTGGTGTAAAAATCTGCCAAATCCAATGTATGGAGCTACCTGCTGTGGCAACCCCTCAAGAATAAGAGAGTAGCCAAAAGCAGCTTTACTTTTTTGGCCATTGTTTAGAACTCATATTTGGCTGCTAGTGGGTATTCCAGACTGTGACTGCGTAGGTAACCCTCTTTTATATTTCTGATCTCATCTCATATGGTCATCAATAGTATTTCACTCACATTCCACAGCCTCTGCTTGCCACATCTTCCTAGTCTGTGTGAACACCCTTTAAACCACTTTACCACTGTTATGCTTTTCCCTATTTTCTGGCAGACATATACTGTTATAGTGAAGGATATCTGCACAGAATGTGAGTACAGAAGTCCAAGCCACCTGCAGTTCAAACCTATTTGTGAGGTACAGCCAATCAGAAGAAAGTTCAATTAAAGGGAAGGTTAAAATTAGCTTTAAAAAGTTATTTCAGACAGTGGATGAACTGTGCAGCTGCAACTGAACTTAAATCATGCAATGCTATTTTCATGGAGTCCAAGAACAAAAATAATATGGAGCTGGAAATAAGCATACTAGGACCACTTTAAACTTAGGGGAAAGAAAAGTCTGTAATTCTCAGTTTAAAAAAAAAAAATTTGTTTAATAGTATCTAATTACAGCAGCAATGGCTTAAATATATGCATTTCCTTGCATTTCATTGCTGTTCAAATGTATGTGAAAAAGTATCTCTACTCTCAACACCACAGTTTGTGCACTCACTAAGTGGTAGTTAAACGAAAACAAAAATGAATACATTAATGAATTAGTGACACTATCAAGTAAGCAAGCAATGCAATATTTATGAGCTGATTAAACTGTGTACGTGGTCAGAGGGGCCGTGAAAGGGGCGCAATAGGCCAGTAGGCTGCCTCTTACTTATTCATGCTAGGGGCTAGACGTCTCTACCCGTAAATTATTTAGACCCTCTCTTTGTGTGTTTGTGTGTGTGTGTGTGTTTGAGAGCAGTGTGTGAGTGAATTATTGAGGTTATGTTTATACAGCCATGGCAGGGATCTTTTAAGAGGGGTCACTGGGCATGCCGTTGAGATAATATTGTTATATTGCCAGTGTGTGCTCTGTGTGTGCTCTGTGTGTGTGTGTGTGTGTGTGTGTGTGTGTGTGTGTGTGTGTGTGTGTGTGTGTAATTCCATCAGTGAGGGGTTTTCCATTTAGTGAAAGGATCCTTGGGGACATATTGTGGACAAAGAGGCCAAACTGATACAGAGATAAGGACTACATGATGCTGGAATGGAAGAGGGCAGAGGAGAAAAAAAAAAAGGAAAATGAAATACAGGTAAGATGGAAGAGAAAAATTTGAACTGCATTTCTGTTTCTTACATGCTGTATATTTATGACACACTTCCCTTTCACATATCACTATTCGCTTTATAGTATTTCCACCTCAGAGGGAATGATTGCATGAGTGTATTGTCAGGTCTGACTGCAGGGGTCCTGAGAGACGTGCTGGATGGGTTAACATGTGAAATAGCTGTGCTAATCGCTATGCTAATTGCATTTCTGAACGCATGTTAGCACACTGTGAGCTATTTCACAGCAAACACTGATGGGCTAAGCTGTGAATAATGACCACTTCAGCTTCTGCAAGGATATGTAAGCACTGGGCTCCTGATAGAAAAAGTAAGTGGGCGGTTTAGAGAGAAGAGAATGAATAGTGATAACGAAAGAGGAGAGGGGGTGGGGTGAGGAAGAGAAGGATAAGGATGGATGGATGGATAGAAGGTATGACGGCTTTCTTTATAATTACTCACATCTGTCTTGCCACACTCAAACCCTAAGCAATATTCATCTGACAGAGGAGACAGCTCTTACTCAAAATGCATGTCTTGTGGCTGCACATCATGGATGATTTAGTCAACTGTCTGCTGAAAAAGCTCTGTCTCTTCAACAACAAGTTCCTGTTATTTTTTTTAACAGTGGTACAAAATGACACGTCAGAAAAAGCCGTGGTTCCTTAATTTTGAAGTACTCACAGGTGATTTATGGACTTGGAGAAGGCATTCAACTGCGTCCCTTGGGGTATCCTGTGGGGGTGCTGCGGGAGCTTGGTCCACATTGCTGGCAATAAGACTCTTTTCCAGTGAGTGCTAGACTCCACCAGGGCTGCCCTTTGTCACCAATTCTGTTCATAATTTTTATGGGCAAATTTCTAGGCATAGTCAAGTGGCAGAAGCTGCCTGCTTTGGTGTCCTCAGAATCTCGTCTCTGCTTTTTGCGGCTGATGTGGTCCTGTTGGCTTCATCGAGTGTTGGCCCCCAGCTCACACTGGAGCGGTTCACAGCCAAGTGTGAAGTGGCAGGTATGGTTCTCAGCTGGAAAAGAATGAAGTGCCCACTCCAGGTCAGGGATAAGTTGTTGCCCCACGTGAAAGAGTTTAAATATTTTGGGGTCTTGCTCACGAGTGAGGAGAGAGGAGAGCAGGATTGGGGCCATTGCTACAGTGATATGGACGCTGCGCTGGTCTGTCATGAAGCGAGCTGAGCACAAAAGCAAAGCAGTCTATTTACTGTTCGATCTACGTCCCTACTCTTACGTACCTCACGAGCTTGGGTTGTGACTGAATTGTGGATCCAAGCATTGGAAATGAGCTTTCTTCAAAGGGTGGCTGGCCTCTCCCTTAGAGAAGAGTGCAGTCATTTGAGAGGGGCTCAGAGCAAAGTCGCAACTCCTCTGCATCGAAAAGGAGCCAGTTGAGATGGTTCAAGCATCTGACTAGGATGCCTCATGGGTGAGGTACTCTGGGCATGTCCTACTGGATGGAGGCCCAAGGGTAGACACAGGACACGGAGAGATTATCCACTATTGCCAAAATTGTACACTCACCCATTCAAATAATTGAATTCAGGTGTTCCAATCACTTCCACAGCCACAGGTGTATAAAACCAAGCACCTATACATGCAGACTGCTTCTACAGGCATTTGTGAAAGAATGGGTCTCTCTCAGGAGATCAGTGAATACCAGTGTGGTACCATGATAGAATGCCACCTGTGCAACAAGTCCAGTCATGAAATTTCCTTGCTACGAAATATTCTACAGTCAACTATTAGTGGTATTATAACAAATTGTAATCGACTGGGGACAACAGCAACTCAGCCCCAAAGTGGTAGGCCATCATAGAATGGGGTCAGTGGATGCTGAGGCACATAGTGCGCAAAAGTCGCCAACTTTCTGCAGAGGCAATTGTTACAGACCTCCAAACTTCAGATTAGCTCAAGACAGAGAGCTACATGGAATGGGTTTCCATGGCCAAGCAGCTGCATCCAAGTGTTATATCATCAAGCATAATGCAAAGTGTTGGATGCAGTGGTGTACAGCACACCGCATATAGGCTCTAGAGCAGTGAAAATGTGTTCCCTGGAGTGACAAATCACATGTCTACATTTGGCAATCTGATGGACAAATCTGGGTTTGCCGGTTGGTGTATTGTTTTTTTAGGAGTTGGCCTCAGTCCCTTAGTTCCAGTCAAAGGAACTCTTCAACTTTCACCATACCAATTTTGGATAATTTCATGCTCCCAACTTTGTGGGAACAGTTTGGGGATGACCCGCTCCCTTTCCAGCATGACTGTGCACCAGTGCACAAAGCAAGGTCCATAAAGACATGGATGAGTAAGTTTGATGTGGAAGAACTTCACTGGCCTGCACAGAGTCCTGACCTCAACCCAAAAGAAAACCTTTGGGACGAATTAGAGCGGAGACTGTGAGCCAGGCCTTCTGATCCAACATCAGTGTCTGACCTCACAAATCTACTTCTGGAAGAATGGTCAAAAATTCCCATAAATACACTCCTAAACTTTGTGGAAAGCCCTCCTAGAAGCTTTAAAGATGCAAAGGGTGGGTCAACATCATATTAAACCCTATGGATTAGGAATGGGATGGCACTCATATACACGTGAAGGTGCAGATAAGCTGGAGGAGGTGGCTGGGGAAAGGGACGCCTCGGTTTCTCTGCTTAGGCTGCTGTCCCCATGACCTGGCCCCAGATAAGTTGAAGAAGATGGATGGATGGATGGATGGATGGATGGATGGATGGATGGATGGATGGAAAGCACTCACATTCAGTAAAGCTGACATGAAACAGTGTTTCAGATAGTTAACAGATTTTCTCCTATTAATCTCCTGCCTTAAAACTGCAGTGGGACTGACAGTATCACTATATCAATAAAGCACGCTCCAACTTCATTAAAACAGACCCCTGTTTGTGGTGCAGGGAACCCACATGCTCTCCATACAGAACCCAGGCAGTAAAGTTGATCCATGATTAAGCTAGAATATCATACACCAATATAATGCAGAAGTAAATACACCATTGTACAGAGTAATGTTTTCTGATTGTGTGGGTATTTAACTACTTTAACACAACAGAAAATAAGTTATTAAAAACAAAAACTTATGCAAAGCTGTGGTGTTAAAACTTCTAGCCATAGAAAAAATGAAATAAGGTCACATGTTTTGTAGTTGTATATTATTATATCTAAATGTATGAAAATATTTTGTACAATACATTCAAATGTGCCAATTTGTTAAAAACCTTTCTTTAATCAAATTAATTAAAGCACTCCTGAATATCTCAAGAAATAGACTTGAATAAATAAGCTAGAGTGTAGCGAGGCATAAATGAAAAACATCTGCATTGATAATGTGCAGTGTGTGACTGCATAAAGAAGACTTGTACAAAGGTTTGCAGTGAATCCTCTGAGGTCTAAGTTGGCATAGGCGGAAATCTAACCCTAACCCTTCTTGGAGATATCAAACACAAACTTTTTTGTTGGAAAAAACTTGAATAGTTTTTGATGCACGTTAGTAAGAATTATTTTTCTTTGTTTCCTAATTGCCAAGATTGGGATAACAATTTATTAAAAACAAAAATTAAACATTCTGATTGCGTTGAGTTAGGGTTAGAGTTGAGAATGTTGGCCTTGGACAGGCTGGCAGTTAAACATCAATTTGTTTGTGGGTGAAAAAAGTGCACAGAGACCTCAGCTGTATGTGTTTATAACTACAAGTTTTGTCCTCACACTTCCTCCTAAACAGCCAATGTGGATGTTCAGGTTAATATTTTTCATTATCTATTCACAGTGTGTAATGTTGTTTGGATTAGACAAATAAGCTGTTAGTATGCATGCAAAGACAGTAAGATTTAAGGATTCTTTGTCATTCGCGTCACATTTGCATGCAGTGGAACGAAATTCTGTCCTCGGGTCCCAGTGTTGCCCATGTCATGTGATGTGATATTAATGCCACTGTTAAAAGAAGTTATTTACCAGAAGTCTGGTATATAACCTAAGGAGCCTTCTAACTTTAAGCATTATTCAACATTTTGTTATGTATGTAGAAGAAGTCAAGGCCTTGCTTTCAGTGAAAGAGATGCTTTCAATGACACAACTCACTGTGTCAATAGTATTTGCATTTCCGTAAACCCAAATGACACGGCAACGTGGTGTGAAAAACCTCACTGTGATTACAAGGCCAACAACAAGATTTTTCACAATGTTTTACCACAGAGGAAATCAGAAAATCATATTAGCATACTGATTATATTCGTGCAATGACAAAAGTAAAAACTATATACTGTCATATAAATAGAGTTAACTGGAGAATGTGCAAAACCACCAAAATGGGTTTTCAGTTTTCTGTGTAGTTGTACTTATTACAGCTGGGTGGTGACTGATATATATTAGTAGGAGAAGGGGCAGAGAATGGATGGAGGGAAAGCAGCTTGGATACTGATGAACATACAGATTTCTTCATCTTGCTGCTATATGGTATATGTTTCCATGGTAATCATTATGGATGCAAGTTGAGCCCTTTGCCCCTGCGTCACCTTAGCAGAGGTTTTCTCTTGTCACACTCTGGTCTCCTTTACACACACACACACACACACACACACACACACACACACACACACACACACACACACACACACACACACACACCCCAGACTGGCTATACTCTCCCCAGAGAAGACCTCATCTCAATAACGACATATACTGAGACCCTTAAAACAACCCCATCTCTACCTCCTGCTATTCTCATACATTTTCCATTTTTCCACTTCTTCTGGCCCCACCTCTCCCTGGATCGGCAACCCTCCTGATATTCCTATTTGCTCTGTTTCCTCTCTGCATTCTGGCCAGGGAGTGATATTAAAGGCTGCACAGAGTGTCCTACACCTGGAGGAAACATGTCTGCACAGATGCTGTCTTCATATTATTAGCCAAGTCAGGACTCCTCATGGGCACAGACATGTGAATTCAACCAAGGGTGTCTAAAGTCTAACATATTCTGAAGAAAAGATGATTTGTCTCCCACAATATTAAAGCGGAACAGCTAAAGCAAACACTTATGTATAGAGCCACTGCTAAAGAGCTATTAGGGAAAGCTCTGCCACTGCACTCACAAACAGGCAATGTAAACAGACTAATGTTAATGAAAAGGGGCAAACTGGCTTCTTATGGCTACTGTTTAGCCTAGCATTTAGCCTTGTACTGAGGTAACAGCCACTGTCACGGGAATGCTAATGAAGCTAAGGAAAACAAAGCCTGGTTAATGAGAGCTTAGAGATAAGAGAGCAGAGGCTAGGACACACATGCACACAGATACACACACGGCTCATACCCTTCTCCTTCGACACTAATTAGACAGGAAGGACTATATGGGGAGGAAGAGCTAACTAACCGTCCACATCAATACTGCATCGTGCAAGCCTGTCTTGGCCATTGGCCTCAAAGACCAGGAGAGAGGGTGAGATAGAGAGGAGGAGGAGGAGAGAGACAAATTAGAGAGAGGGCAAGATATGGAGGGCAGAAGGAAATGAATCTGCAGAAATGAAAATGAATTCATACCAATATCTGTCTAGATGTGAGTTACACACATGTAGCATGTAGACAAGACTGAGCCCATATTTGCTGTACAGGGAGTGATGAAGAGCCATTTGGAATGCCCTTAATTGTCGCTTCTTTGCTCACACAGCCAGTACTGTGTAATACACACGCGTGCTTGTGTGTGGCTATATTTATGTACAGTATGAAAATACATGCATTCACAGACATTTAGGTACACACAGTCCATATTCTTCAAGACTCCATGAAAAAATATCCATACAAAATGTTTAAACTGACTTCATATATTGACAGTGTCTGCTACATGTTCATTTGCATTTACTGCAATACCTGTTTCTGGGAACTAGAGCACTTGTTTGGAGTCATATTGAATTCAATGTTGAATTCATGCTCATTGGCTATTGGCTTATCCATCACAAGTCAGTAGCCAAAGAGCTGGTGGTTTTACAGTAAGATGTGCCCCTCCTTATCACACACCTTTTTTTTTTTGCAACAAAGATGACAGTAAAAACTTTCATCTTGAGCTTTCAAAACAGGATTTCAGAAATCAGTGGGTAATGTCACCATAGCTGACATGCATTGAGTAAATTGTTGCAAACAAAGCGACTTAACAACGGTCAGTGGAAGCCAAAATCATCAAAGCCTTGACACCAAAAATTCATTTTTTTAGCAGTATATGCAGACTTATCCTCCAGACATCCTGTCTCCCACCGAGCACTCCCTCACCTCCATCTCCTTCCAGATCCCGTGGCTTTGACACTCAGGGAATACTAACCACTGGGCTTTTCTCCTCCCCAGGCTTGACCTGATATTGTTGCCACTCCTCTTCCACAAGCCTGAGGCAATGGCTGAACTTAAATTAGGTTAGGGATGGAAATGGAAAAAGGTCCAGTAACACCAGACATACAGCACATAGAGGAATGTAAACTTAATAACCATCAAGCTAAGATTTGGGAAGTGACTAGCACTCTATCTCCCTCTTGTCTCAATCCTTCTCTCTCGCTATCCATCGATCAAATCTCCATCGTCCATTTTCTTCCCCTCCGTTACATTCCCTCCTCCTCTTTTGCAATCTATGGTCCTTCTTTATCTCTGTCTCCCTCTCTATATCTCTACCTATTTTGCACTCTCTTATTCTCCATTTTTCTACCTCTCTTGTACAATCAATCAGTTCTGAATTACTCATTTACTCAGTGCTGCATATTCTCTCTGCCACTGAGGACTCCGTTAATTTTCTTCCCTCCTCCTCTCTCTCTCTTCTCTCTACTCTGCTTGATAGAATCAGATGCTATTTGTCTATTAAGGGGCCACTGGGATATTTAATAAAGGGCCTGTAATAACTCTGCGTGGTTTCATATGTGTGTGCGCAGTAGTGTGCATTTTTGACCAGGCAGGCGAATATCCTTCCATTCTCCACCTTGATGAGGAAATTAACATGTCCGATATGGGGGCTGATGAAAAGTCATCTCAACGCCAATGGTGAATGTCGCAGTTAATTTTCTATTTAGCTACAGTAACCCTAACCAACTCTAATTGATTAGGCGATCAAAAGTAATTGGAATTAGGCCACAGCTATGGATTCATTTGTCTTTTATGAATACTAATTGACCCCAGACTGCCCCTTTGCCCACACCTCCTCCATCCTCCGGTTCTCTTCCTTTCCACTGCAACACTTAACTTTGAAGTCATTCTGCATTATTCCCATTCCCACAATCTGTATGTGTGCATATGTTGTGTGGTTGCCTCCGCCTGCATGTGTGTGATTAAGTGTTGCTCTCTCAGCTGCCCCCCCCCCCCCCGAAGCCTTTACAAGGAAACCAAATAGTTCTTTCTGACAGCCATTATGTGCAACTTTGCGTGTGCCTGCATGTGTGTTCTCTGCGTCGAGCACTTGTATGAACCAGTGAGTCCATTTGTGAAGCAAACTGTGCAAGTGTGCAGTGCATATCTTTGGGAATTACACTTACTGTAAACATGCAACCACAAGTCGACACAAAAGCATACAGACAGACAAAAAGACACACATGCACGCATGCACACACACACACACACACACACACAAACACACACACACCTTATCACTGCCTATTTTGTTTCTCCAGCAATGTTTTTATGGCAGAAATACAAAAATGCAAGTGAGAAACACAAACAATAAACACACACACACCTCTTGCAGCCCTGCGGTGGCTGAGGCTATAAGGCTGTCATGGCAACCATTCTGCAAAGTTGTGACTGGTCAAGGGAACCAAATGCAGAGGAAACATTTGCAGAGAGGTGGAACATAAATTTGCTACACATAACAGAAATGTGTAGTTCAAACAGGGCTCGCACACACACACACACACACACACACACACACACACACACACACACACACACACACACACACACACACACACACTTTCCCACAAGAAGGCCAGTAGTACAACAAGTTCTCTCATGAGGCAGAAAAAAGACATTCATTGATCCATCCATCCAAAATATGGTATTTCAGATGTCACTTTCCCTAGCACAATTTTGCCATTGCTACTGGGTGATTTGGAGATGAAATATATAAACTTCCCAGCAACTTCTGGGTATGCCCCGGGGTGTTCTCCATGCTGGGCATGCCTGGGAAATCTCTGAGGGAAGGTGCTTAGAAGGCATCCTGATTAGATGCCTGAATCACCTTTGCTGGCTTCATTTGATGCAGCTCCACTCTGAGGTGACTGGACGTTCACAACAAACTTAGCACAAAAAGTACAGAAATTTGTGTTTGGTCAATTGTTTCTTTGTTGTAACAATGATTCTTGGCAATAAATGACAGCTTAGCTGAAGGTTCTGCCTCCCACTCTACTTTGAAATACCCTATGAACCACAAGTAAGCCTGTAGTCTGACAATGAAGTGCTCTTTTGGCCCTATATGACACTATGAGGTCTTTAAGATAGCACCATCACGTAACTGGCAATTTGAAATAGGCCATAATTGTGAATATGAATGTGACTGGTTGTCCATCTCTCTGTGTAAGCCCTGCAATAGACTGGCAACTTGTCCAGAGTGCACCCTCTCACCCTATGACAGCTCCATGGATAGGCTCCAGCACAACTGTGACCCTGAACTAGATAAATGGGAGAAAATGGATGGATAGTCTTGAAGTAACCTGCTAGCCGAGACAACTAGTTATTCAGCATCACTCTGTGAATCCCTCTGAATTTAACTATTTGGTTTGTACCATCTGGCTTCACAGATAACTATATCCGGTATATCATCTGCATAACAATGAAAATGTATGGAGTGCCCCCTCCCCCAAAAAAAAAAAAAATCCCCAAAGGAAGCATGTATAGATTGAAACACATAAGCACCACTTGAGGAAGAACATAATTAACATTTTCAGTGAGAAGAACTCGTGTCTACATGAACAAACTGGACTCCATCAGATAATAGTATTGTATAGTATTGTATTTTGTATATATTCATTTTGATTTCTTTGTTAATTTTAAGTGTACTTTAAGAAGTTTGCATTTCAGTAAAAATCAGATAAGGGCAGCATGACAGATGTTTGCTTGGATTTCACAAACAGTATGTAGGAGTAGGTAATGGATAACAGATATTGATTTGTAATAACTGGACATGAATAATGAGCTTATTATATGTTATTATACGACAATACATTTCTAACAAACTAGGCAGCTCTTTCTCTTTATCTTGCCAATACCTTCTTTAAAGAAATAACAGATTTTGGGGTCAACCTGAAAAAAAGGCAGATGAGAAATGTAAGTGAGGTCAGAGGTCAAATGTGACATGATATTGGGACGCAAACTATAATGTGATATTTAGAATCCTCATATACCAGTATCATTTCCTGAATGTTGCAAATACAAACAAAGGCAGTAGAATTTCACACAGTTTTAAAGATAAAAGACATTTTATGAAAGTTTGACCTTATTTGACCTTGAAGAAGAGATCAGGGGTTCAAAGTAATGTGGTATTTAGAATCCCCATATATCATTCCCTACCTATATGCCGTCAGTACAAACAATGGCAGTAAGAAAAAGTATTAAATAGCTCTAGATAGCATTATTATCACTTTGACATTTAGCTCAATCTACTGACTTTGAAGGAAAGGTCACAGGTCAAATGTGACATTTAAAATCTTTATACAGTACTTTCTATATACTCTCTATATTTCAAAGTTATAGGACTTTTTGTTAATTTTTGACCGATAAATCATTAAGTTGACCTTGAAGACCTCGGTGGACGTAAGCCAAATTTTAATGGATTGTTATCAGAATTCATTCAAGCCTTTTCGAGCTATCTTGTTTACAGAATGACATGCATGAATGCAAACACTACCAAAACCAAAACCTCCTTGGCAAAGGTAACCAGTGCGGTACATTTCCTGTAATACCAATGGTGTATTCAAAATGATAACAGTGCTTGGTTTCTTTACAGACACCTTTGGTACATATCTTAATATTAAGATAAACAGATTAAAATCAAAGAATGAACAGTCTTGTAGTGATGGATTAAGAAATCTAAGTGCCAAAGTAGCCCAGATTGGGCCTAAATATCTTTCATATCTGGGTTAAACTCTTTTTGCTTGGGGCAGCAGCACTCTCAGAGGTGCCGACTCGCCCAGAAACACATGTTCTAAGCAAGTGTACCATAAATAATGAGTAAATGGACAAACGCATACTGACAAGTCAAAGCAAATGTTAATTAGTTATAGACAAGGAATCAAGGAAGTGACAAGCTGGTTTAGATCATCAAAAAATAAACAGAAAAAAGCAGAGATATTTAATTAAAATATGCAAATATACTCACAGTTTGGAGGTTATCAAATTCAGCTTAACAGAAAAATCTCTTCTGACTACATTTCAAATACAGTCTCGCTGCACATTTCTCATCAGCGCCACTGAAACAGAGGGAAGGGTCTGAAATTAGACATCTAATACAAGGTTCTTCTTTGACTACATGACAATTGCTCTGGCTCCAGCAGTACACAGACGAGATTAAACAACATTATTTATTTATTTATTTATTTTTAATAAATTGCTCCAACTTCTCATGGAAGCTAGGTGGACTAATGGGAAAATAATCACTGAAAAAAGCTTTTCCCTCCCTATAGATCAAAATTTTTGTTTTTTTTATATCATATACTGATTATTAAAAAGAATAGAATAAGAATACACTCGCAAATACATCATTTGCGAGTGTATTCTTATATTTTTTTTGTGTCCAAGGGTGCAGAGAGATGTGCTGGATGTTTTACTGCCACAACAGAAAAGCAGTGTGATCATATCACAAGCCCCCTCTAACCCAGCAGATCCCCTGCGCCCAATTAGAGAAGAGAGAAAATCAAACCGGTCAGAGGTTGGAAAATGATCCATCACGGTGACCCCATGTGTGTAACACACTCTATATGTAACATGTCAGGCTATAAGCTGAGCTAATACATCAGCTAATACATTTGTTGACCCAGAAATTCCTCAACAATCCCATTGTGACTGGAACATTTGGGCTGTGAATAGTTTAGTAGATTAGAAATGACAGACCTGTCACTAATTTTTATACTGATGATTTTATTTTATTTTTCCCTCTTCTGTGGACATGGTCATTTATTCAAAGTGGACACTGCACTATTTTTACTCCATTTAGTGAGATGAGGTTAAGATCTATGCAAATCTGCTGCAGTCATTTGGTCTCCACATGGAAAAGGCAGCACTCTGAATCCCCCTGCATTACCCTAATTAATCATTCATGTTTCACATCTACATATTCTAATTACCTGAGCCTTAGCCACAAGCAAGTGAGCGAGAAGATGGAAAAAGTAATGAGAATATAAGTTACTGAAAAGAAAGAATGTAAATGTAAAAACAGCAGCTATCAATTTATGAGATTTAAAAAAAAAAACAAAAAAAAAACCAACAACACCAAAAAAGACAAAAACAGTTTTGTTCCACAGACTCGAATTCTTCTTCGGTCTCTTGACGCATCCAAATAGCGTTGCCGCTAGCAGTTAGCCTGTGACCGTTCACTGCCATCTGAATTAGCACTTTGGTCTTCTGGTTACTCAGAAGAAGCAGTATGCTGTCAGAGGCACAGCACCAAAGACTTTATGACCACAGCTGACAGATTCCAACCTCTACCCTATTAGTGAACTGGGAGTCCCTGTGCGCTCTTCTTTCTGTCTGTGCCTTATGTGAGAGCCTTGATTAGGGCTTTGGGGAACCAGGAGACAGAGAGCATAGTGACAGACAGAGAGGGGAAAAAAGGCAAAAGAAGAGAAGAGCAGAAAATAAGTAGTAATATCAGAGTGAGAAAGGAGAAAGATATTCTTTTTAAAAAGTATAAACGGGTATGTGGTTGAGTTTTACATACATTTTATATATAGCTTATATACACTATGGGCGTTAGCAGAAACATGAGAAAGTATTAAACTTTCAGAAAGCTGAAGTGCAAGTGTAGGTGAAGAGGTACATGAAAAACATGTGTTAAGAGGCAATGTGGCACATAGCGAGGGTTGCATTAACTACTGTATTATTGGTGGTGTATATCAACCACTTCTGCTATTGCCTGCTGGCATTCCCTGAATCAAACTACAAGAGACATCCTGCAGCAGCTGTGAGGGTATGAGACTGGGGAATTAATAGTGGGGTCACCAGAGGCTTTGACCTGCAACTGAATTGACTGAAAATCTAAAGGATCTAAAGGCACTAAATTCTTTTCATAGCTGTTTCCACATGTGCTCACATGACAGTTTGCATGTTTGCATTTAAGTACACTGCTCAAAAAAAATAAAAAATAAAAAACCCACAAGCAAACACTTTGAAAATGCATCAGATCTCAATGGAAAAAAAAATCATGCTGGATATCTATACTGATATGGACTGGGTAATGTGTTAGCAATGACAGGATGCCACATTGTTTGATGGAAATGACAATGATCAACATAGACAAAGACAACCCTAAATGAAAGTGAAAAAATGATGCAGCAGGCTAGTTCACATTGCAGCAACTCAAAATGGTACTCAGTGGTTTGTATGGCCCCCCGCGTGCTTCTACAGTATGCATGCCTGACAATGTCGGGGCATGCTCTCACCAGCGTAGGGTCTGACAATGGGTCCAAGGATTTCATCCTGATACCTAATGACAGTCAGGAGACCGTTGCCTAGCCTATAGAGGTCTGTGCGTCCCTCCATGGAGATGCCTCCCCAGACCGTCACTGACCCACCACCAAACCAGTCACGCTGAACCACCAATTCTCCAGACCCTTTCATGTCCATGACGTGTGATCAGGATTACCTGCTCTGATCTGTGAACAGCGATGGATCTGTCAATTCTGGCATTCTATGGCAAATGCCAGTCGAGCCAAGCAGTGAACACAGGGCCCAATAAAGTATGTCAGGCAATCAGACCACCCTCATTAAGTCTGTTTCTGATTGTTTGGTCAGAGACATTCACACCAGTGGCTGCTGGAGGGAATTTTTTTAGGGCTCTGGCAGTGCTCGTCCTGTTCCTCCTCACACAAAAGGAGCAGATACCAGTCCTGTTGATGGGTTAAAAAAACATTCTACTGCCCTGTCCAGCTCTCCTAGAGTAACTGCCTGCCTGAATCTCCTGGAAGCTCTTGAGACTGTGCTGGGAGGCACAGCAAACCTTTTGGCAGTGGCATATGTCATGCTGGAGGAGTTGTACTACCTGTGCAACCTCTGTAGGGCCCAAGTATCACCTTATACTAACAGCAGTAAATGGAGCAGTTTTTTTCTACTCTAGCTGAGCACTCAAAGTGCTTTATACAACACGTTTCAATTTACCCATTCACACAAGCTAAGTGCTTACTATCTAACATTCACACACATTCATACTCCGACGGTTGCATCATCATATCAACTTGGGGTTCAGTATCTTCCCCAAGGACTGGAGCAGCCAGGAATCGAACCACCAACCAATCAGCCAATAGGCTGACGTTTCCAGCATTTATTTGAGTGTGTTGCATCTGCGTTGTGTGTGCTCTGCATTTTCACCTCTTCAGCTTGATCTATTTTCTTGCAGTTGATTTGAAAAACAGCAGCAGAAGTAGTAGTAGCTAGAAATGCATAGGCATAAAGGACTGTACTGAACTGGCCAATCACTCTCATTGTGGGCTGTATGGACATGTTGCTACCTCCTCAGATATTAGACTTTGTATTTATACTACTTATTATACTGCAGGGAAGTTCCATTCTGTAGATGTGGTGGTAGGAGAGGCAGGCTTGGCTGATGACTGGGTGGGTTGGCTGGCTGATGAGCAGAGAGGCTGGCTGTCAGTGTGAGCCTGTAATTTAGGGTGGGTGTAAGGTTCCCCCCATGGATTCCCTATATGCTTTGACAGCTGTAGAACAGTACATGCTGCTCACACGAAGCCCTAGTAATCATCATCTGCTCCTACAGACTTCAGCCCTGTACATCTCTCTATCAGCTGAACTGCACAGACAAGATATGGTGCATTCACAGGTAAAACTACAGAAGAGAGCATGAGAACTAAAACTTCTGTGCATTTTGCTCTATTATGTACAATTCAGAACTGAATATATCAACAATCCCTGGCTGTTTGATGTAAGGTGAATTTGACAGCAACCTTAACATGGACTATTTTCTCCACCCAAAGACCCATTTGGCATAAAAAAAATAAAAATAAAAAAAAATACATTTTTTGTTAGGGAATAAAAAAAAAAAAATCCTTCATTTTCTATTTCGATCCATAGCTGAGTGGAGTATTTGATATAGTGTAGTTCCCCAGGGAGTCTGGGCCTGTGATCAGGCGGTGCTGCAGGTTGAAAGGGAACTCACATCAGCCAGTGCATCAAATCAACCGCATCCGCATCAAT
Source organism: Archocentrus centrarchus (assembly GCF_007364275.1). Lineage (NCBI taxonomy): Eukaryota > Metazoa > Chordata > Actinopteri > Cichliformes > Cichlidae > Archocentrus > Archocentrus centrarchus. Next base: position 27,631,441 of record NC_044349.1, on the reverse strand, counting down.
AAACTACACTTAAGTGTATTTCAGTTTGCACCAGCATCAAAAGTCTTTACAGATGTCTCTTGCTTTCTGTCCCTGTTTCTCCCCCATCATCTATCATGTTTTCTTTGCTAACAAGGGTACCAGGGTAAAAAAAAAAAAAAACTTTTATAAAACTGTCACTCTCTTTTATTGTCTTGCACTTCATGCCCTCTAAAAGTGAGGGGATTTATGGTTCGCCCTTGATGTATTAGTTTCAGTTTACTTTGGGTGGCACATTGTGTCTGGTCAATGGAAAAGCCATGTTGTACCCAGGCTGTCCCCTAACCTGTTCCTTCACACACAAACGCACACGTATCACTGCAGTAGCTTTCCATGTAACTTGCTTTGAAAATCTCAGAACAAATCTCCTGCATGGTAGGTCACTGAAGCCCTGAGGACCCCCTCACACTTGACATAGCTGCCCGCAACTGTGCCTTGCATGTAACGTACTGCGTGGTGGCAATGCAGGCTTTCAGTGGGGAGCATGGGAGTAACAGCGAGGTCAGGTTTGGACAGAACCCGAGACATGCTTCACTGGACCAGACAGATGAGCTGCTGTCACTCTAATTGGTTGCGGAGCAGAAATGAAAACCCAATACACTACACACATATTACCGCCAGCTTTAAGGACAATAGGAGCTGAAGGACCACAACAGCAAAGCAGACAAGAATTAATGATAGCCATTATGGCTGCCAGCAACCACAAACTTTCAAACCAGGTTTTTACAAGACGAGTAATTAATGTTGCATCTTCTGGTGTGTAATATTTCTGCTTTTAGTGTAACACGTCTGACAGTGAGTTTATTTTTTAGATCTCAGCTCCCACCTCTAATCTGTCTTGACTATAGCTTTGGGCTTTTTGGCAAAAACATTTATGTTCGTTTGGTTTAATGCCTTAAATTAGCCCACATCATGCTGCTCTTAGTCTGACCTGTTTAATGCATCTTGACACTGGCAATTCTCTAACAAGCGTCTGAGTGTGCGAAGACACGAGCTGTTTGATTCCTCCACGGTTCTCTACTCCAACAGGGGAGTTCAAAGACTCGTATTTTGGTGAGGATATAAAAAGGAGTGAGCGCTCGGGAAAGGGAGATAGAGAAGAGAGAGAATGGGTTGTTTTTTGTTTTTTATGCTGATAGTGATTTTAAGTAGTCTGTGTAAAGAGGTGATGTTAATTGCCACCGATTCCTCTTCCTCTCTCTCTCTCTGTTTTTCTTTTTCTTGTTTTCCCCCTGTACGTTGTCTGGCAAACCAAATTGTACCGGCAGCACAAGGAATTTCTGTGTGCAATCAGATAATATGCAGCAGAGCCAGAAAGGCTGAGCTCTGAGTCGAGATAACAGCTAGAAAAAAGGGAGAATCTCATCACATGCTTTCTTCTTCTCACCTGCAAGGAAATCAGAAACACAAACCAGCAGATGAACAACAAAGAAAACCATGCCTACGTGTATGTGTGCATGCATTTATTATTACCAGAAAGAAACATGGAAAGAGGAGACATATCCAGAGGGATAAATTTATAAAGAAAGAAGAAAAGAAATCCCGAAGACACGATTTTGACAAGTGTACGACATTCACCCACTTTGACAGCTGACTTGGTGAGAATGACGTTGATGGGAGAGGTGGAATGAATAAACTCCTTCTGACACAGTGATGAGCCCTGACCTTTCAGGATGAGAGGAGGAGGATGTAGAGATTGGACTCACACGGCTGAGGGGGTGGCTGGGTGACACAGACACTGGGTGCCCTTGTAAACATTCGTGTCTATGCATGCGTGTCTATGCCTCAGTGCTCTAGGGTGCACATTCCCACGTTTGGAGGTATAGTATTTAAGTGTTTATGTGCCAAAAGCTACAGCTGCTTTAAAAATATGACATGGATCTGGTGAGACAGACACAAAGCAAGAGCAAAGGAACATTTAACCCTGCTCAGGGCTCAGTTTCTGCCTACAAAGGCCACATCATGCCCCACTAAAAATGCTTCAATTTCAAAACAAAAACAAAAATGATCAAAACTATAGGTATGCTTTAAATGTGCAAAAAGAAGAAAAATTGGAATGTCACATAAAGAAGCACCAAAAGAAACAAAAAAGAAAAATCAACCAAAAGGAAATTCTTAAACAAAAAAAATCTCGCTCTCTTTTTTTTTTTTTTTTTTTTTTTTTAGGTAAAATCTGTAAAGCTCCCGGGCTGCCTCTTTGCTTCCATCTCAGTTTCTCACTGTTGCTTTCCTTCTTCTCCTCTGTCTCCTCTTCTGTCCCTCCGGCTGGGAGAGACATAACAGCTAGTGACAGAAGTTAAGTGATTCCCAAACCCGCCATTCGCACAAAAAACCAGAAGCAAAACACTGTCTTGCACATGGATACTCATCTACACACACACACACACACACACACAGGGAAAGAGAGGAGCACACATCAGATTATGAGACTGCTATACAGCTATTGTTTGCATATCTATCCACCTCATTTTTCCCAGAAACATATATTTTAAAAAAAACAAAAATTTCTATAACTCCTATGCTAAATGTTGATTCTTCCTCTCTCCAGCGCTTGCTCGCTTCCTGTCTATTTTATTATAGACATCAACATTAAAGTCCAACTCCACACAGAGTGAAGCGTAGGAGAAAATGTCTAGACTAGCCAGCCAGAATCCACATGAGCCAAAATTAGAACCACACTGTCAGCAGTAGATGTAATACTTTTAACATAATCGCATACTTACACGAAATGCGTACATGCACAAACACACAGCATCCAACTCTGGACTCAAGCAGGAGGCGAGGAACTATCCAAAATAGCAGAATGGTTATACAGTCTCTTTCTAAATGTCGATTTTGTGTTGACTTGGCAACCCTGCTGCCACGATCAAAGACGGGCGAATAACTAGCTGAAAGTATCTGACAGCTCAACTTGTGCACATCACAGATGGGAGAAGCTGCACAGGGAAACCACTGAACTCTGTTCCTGGAGAGACGTTGCAAAAACATAAAACTATTTACAGATTATTTACCTAAATTTTAAAGAGTCCCAACCCACTCCCAATTTGTCACATTACTGATGTTAAGTCGACTCTGTTTGGCAGTCCTTTAGCGTCGTTGTTCAACATGAACTGTAGTCCAATAGAATTATTAGGAGTCCCTCAACATAAAAGTGTGCTGCTACTATTGTCACTCTCACAGGAAGCATAACTGGGGTAACCAAGGAAATTGCAGAGAAGTTTGTTGCACATGAGAGATGTTTCGCTTAACCACGTAGTAACCTCAAGGGTTGAAAAACTGAGCTAACATCAAAGCGCCAAAAATTGCACTTCCTCTACTCTACAGTTACTCTACTGGCCATTTGAGGGTTTTTAGAAGCACGGCCACTTTGATTGACCTCCGCTAACACCAGAAGTATTTTTGCTGTGAGGTGCAGCCTGTCCAAAATAGTCTGCACTCCAGTTTTGGGAAGTGAAATTTTAGTATTTTATTAGTCTGTTACTTAGTATTAATTAGCATTGTCTGTGTCTGTGCATTGGACCCATACATATGGAGCTTTCCAAACAAGCTTCATTAGCTAATAACTGACAATATTCCACCCCCAGGGCTAAATATGGTCAAATGTCTGCTTAAAGTTGTAAAAAACACTGAAAAACCCAAACCTTTTTCCCTAAACCTAGACAGGTAGTTTTAATGGCTAAACTGTATCAAAGTTGTAAAAAATTTAAAACATGAGTAGTAAAAATTTAAGAGAAGAATACATATACGCTCACTGAGCAGTAATTACAAGGAAATATGACTAAATGCTGACAACAAAGCCCAAACGCTATATGATCTCTGTATAGAGAGACTCCACTCTAAATCCACTGTGCTAAGTAATACACAAGTAGGAGCATTTTAAGTAATCAATCAGGCTTTTACAAGCACAGGCCAAGCTTTAAAAAGGTTATTTGCCTAATAGATCTAAGTGTGGAGTGAATCAGTCAATGAGCTGAGGTCTGTAGCACTGGTAAGAGGTTTGCTCTTTCCTAGTAAAGTCACTGAGATTACTGATTACCAACTCCAAGCACTTAGCAAATAAATGACCAAAAAGCACCATGTAAGCATATATACACGTATACAGAGAAAAATTACACTATGCCAAGTCAGTGACATGTAACGTTATCATGAAGCAGTGTTTTGAAATGACAGCAAAAGCAGCAATTTGTGAGAATCAGGAAGCAAAAAAAGGTTTACTGGTGTTGCTTTCAAGTTTGAAGATGCTGAAGCAAAAAGAAAAAAGATTCTAATATTAGCCACACAGGTAAATTCTCATGTTTCTCTCTACACTGAAAAAGAAAAAGATTACTGAGCAAAGATTCAAACGTGCTCTTCATTAGTGTTTAGTATTAAAACACAGCCTTTAAAATTATTGTGCAAGGTTTTTGAATTTTAATGGCCCCTCACTGTGCTCTGGATTGCAATCTGGTTGTGAACATTAAACAGAAGAAGAGATGCGAAGAAAGGAGTGAGTGGAAAGGGAAATGGAGAACAGAAGAAAGATGAGGAGGAAAACAAAGACAAGAAAAAAGGAAAAGAAAAAAAGAAAGGAAAATAAAATGTCAGATGGTGAAAACAGAAGATTAAAAAAAAAAAAGTTGGAAAGGGCACGACCCAAATTAGTCTTTTAATGATGGGCTGATATGATGAAAATGATGAAAATGAAATGACGACATACATGTAAAGATCTGAATAATTGAGTGAGCAAGAGAACCACACTGGGATGCTTCAGATGAAAGAGGGAAGGAGGAGTGTGGCAGGTTAAAAGAAGTAGCCTCTTTATATCTGTCTATTTATGTGTCTACAGAGCATCTACCCTCTGTACCTCTCTCCTGTCTCTCCTTCTGTCTGCGTTTCTATGCCTTCAAGTATGTCAGACAGCAGACATCCAGTTGCTGCTGTAAGGTGTCACGCTGATGTCTGTCACATTCTGATGCCATATCCCTGTTGTGATCTTATTGTCTGAATGACAGCTGCTTTTCTTTGACATCAACATGGTGCACACAAAAACACATACATATGCACAAACACACATCTGTGGCATTTAGCCTGAGCAGAAGTGCTGGGCAGGCCTGACCAGCACTGGAAGATGATTATTGCAGATGAACCATAGGCTGCACATAAAAGATGGACATGGTCACTATGATGTAGTAACCATAACGGTGGTATCAGAAATCTCTAGAAGACTCTAGTGGAGTGTTTTTGCCATCATGCTATTTTGGATCCAGACATGATGTGTGAGGGTAGATCTGACAGAGAAACTGAGGGCCACTGCACACTCACTGGGTATCAGCTTGGCAGTCACAACAGGCCAGCCCTAAAGTCTAATCTGCTTCATCCTTCTAGGGACCAAAATTCACAAAATGAAGTGATTATATTTAATAAAACTAAAACTTGTGATTGAAATTATAAATGTATCAGGAAAAAGTTTACTGAAGCCACAAAGCAAGGTATACAGGGGCAGCTTTTCCATAGACTGTATATTCTATATGACCAGACTTCCGAAAAGGGAGGCAGCCCCTGATGTTTTTAGAAAAAATGCAGGTTTAAGGCACTTCCACGTTGGCTTTTCAGACGTCATCTGGTGACTGATGACTCTACTGTAATAGCTCTAAATAGTGTTGTGTGGATATTGGATATGTAAAGGTTTGGATCTATAAAACCTTTGCTGACAGGTCACATTGTGTAGCTAGAAAAAAAGGATTTGTGTGTCAGTTCGGATAATCTTGTTAATAAATGTATTTGTAATGCACTGTGTAAAGAAAACTGCAAACCGGCAAGCTGATTTTGACAAGAAAAATACACGGAGAAAACTCATAATTGACTGGATCTGCTAATTCCACAGCATTTCTTAAATTTTTGGAAAAAAAAAAAAAAAAAAAAAAAATCCCAAAAAGAGAAGCATGAAAATCAAAAGGTTTACAACCTTCTTTACTCATTTTATTGTAACTCTCAGAAAAAAGATGCATAACAAAACCACATATGCACACACAAAAAAGAAAAATAGTGAATAAATGACAGGCAAACATTTGGCCTCTCAACTTCCTGAATGGCAGTAATTGTGTTTTGGAGCAGAGTGACTGACAGGGTTTGAGTGGCAGAAATGAGTGCAGTGGAAAGGTCGTTTAGCTCGTTATGAGTAGCAGGTAGCGGCAGTCTGGATGCGTCAGCCGTGATTGGACCATTGAGTTGCAGCCTTCTTGATTCCTCTATTGTTTCTGATGTAGGCCTACACTGAGGGATTTTGACAGTTTCATGCACAGAACCACTTGTGTGTGTGCGTGCGTGCGTGCGTGCTCTGACAACCTCCGGATGTCGTGAGTCAGTGTTTCAGAAGGCTCATTGCCGTTTGACGCCCACATCTCTGGGTAAACGGGTTTGCTTTTCAAATGTCAGATCTTGGTGGGAGAGCGAGGCGGCCCTCTGACGAGACCATGATTGTTTTTCAAGAAAAATGGAATGAAGGGAAAGAAAGAAGGAGTGTGCAAAGGGAGATGATGACTGCTTTCCATTATTAGCCCGGCTCATTCTACTGACAGAGGAAATAGTGAGGCTCTCTCGTTCTGCTGATCGATCCCTCTTTTCTGGGAAGATAGCCAGCACAATAGGCTCTCTCTCTCTCTCTCTCTCTCTCCACCTATCTATTGCTTTTTTCTGTATTTTCTTCCCCTGTTTTTCATCTGTCCATCTGTCATTTGGTTTCTGTTATGTTTTCTCAGATAATTGCTTTTCACTGACGATAATTCTTGAGGTGAATTCCTTCGCCAATGAACAAATTGTCATAAAAAAGTTATAAGTTCCTATATTACGGCGCCGGTGAAATGGAATCCAGAGTTCAATTCATGGTATGTGATAAAAGCAAAATACGAGTGGGAGCTGTACAAGTTGAAGGGTGAGGGTGTGTGTCATTTTGATGGTGGCGCATGCCCACCGAAAGGCAGCGGCTGATTATACATGCTTTAAGGTCACAGCAATAAAAGCCAAGAAAGCACTGATGAAATATGATTTGAGTCAAACATATTTATTACTAGACTTGCTGTAACTTACAATGAGCACTGCCATTTAAATGAAATTGCTAAGCATGCGTATCTCAACAACAGTACATCTCCCTGTATTTAATGTGCTTCTGCAGTATAGACAAAGTAAAAAGAAAAACTACAATATATTGAACTGGACATAAGCCATCATTGCTCACTAATAAATTAAAATCATTGCACTGCTGAGCTCATAATGGCACTTTTAGCTTCACAGGACATTTAAAAAAGTAAAAAGAAGAATCTTTACAGCAGCAATGCCCTTCTCTATTTTTTCCCTTTCATTAAAGTTCTTTATAGAGTAATTATGTACATTATTTTCCAGCAGAAAAAAGGTTAGCATTGACTAAATAAATCTTGAAAGCTGGTTAAATAACCAGTTGGCAGCACTGATATTTGTGCAATCTCTTAAAATGTCATCAGAAAAGAAAGAAGCTGCAACACTTTGCAATCAAATAAATATTAAAGCTTTTACTAAAGAGTAGGATGGGGTTTTATATAATTTAACCAAAGCACCTCAAAGTGTAGTAAGGTATATAGATTAGCTAACATTATGATATTAGAACACATACCACTGGGTGATGGAAATTCAAGAGCTCACAGGAAAAAAAAATTAGACATTTAAATAAATAAGTTATTCTTTAAAGACATTAACAAGCTAAAAATATGAATTACCTTGGACACCAAGGTTATGGCTTAACCTTAGTTGGTATATGTTAGAACATATACTCAAAAAGTTATAAATAAAATAGGATTGTTTATGTTTGTTTGTTAGCACAATAACTGAAAAAGTTATGGATGGATTCCCATAAAGACTGTTCGAGAGGTGGGGCTTAGAGTACATTTTTAGAGATGATCCAGATCAGGAATTTCCTTTTAGCAGTAGGGAAAAGATCAACCTCAAAATGGCACTTACTAGAACTGCACCCACCAAGTTCAAAACAGATGTGATAAGCATTAATCAGTGTAAGAACCAGTGTGTGTAAATGTATAAATTATATTTCATAATTTTAAGACATTAAAATTCGATTTTAATGAAATTTAACACCAAACTTACTATGGAAATATACACTCATCGGCCACCTTATTAGGAGCACCTAACTAGTACCAGGTTGGACTCCCTTTTTGCCCTCAGAGCTGCCTTAATAACAAAGCGCTGGAAACATTCCTCAGAGATTTTGGTCCATCGTGACATTATAGTGTCACACAGTTGCTGCAGATTTGTCAGCTGTACTCCCATAATGGCAATCTCCACCATTCCATTCCACCACATCCCAAAGGTGCTCTGTTGGATTGAGATCTGCCTCTGACTATAGAGGGCATTTGAATATAGGGAACTCACTGTCATGTTCAAGAAATCAGTTTTTGATCATGGGACTTTTTAGCCTCCCTTTTGATAGGACAGTGGGAAAAAGACAGGAAAGCTGGGAGAAAGGCCGGAGGGAGACATGCAGTAAATGGCCTTGGGACAGAAATCAAGACTCATTAGACCAGGCAACGTTTGTCCATCTTCTGTTGCCCAGTTTTAGTGAGCCGCTGTGAATTCCAGCCATAGTTCCTTGTTTATAGCTGACATGAGTGGCACCCGGTGTGGTTTTCTGTTGCTATAGCTCATCTGCTTCAAGGTAAGATGTGCCGGGGTGGAAAAAGCAGCACTGGTGTTGGAAATTTGTCTCTTAATGAATGGATGTATAGTGTGACATGAATATTGGTCACATACTGCTGTGTTTGTATCTAATAGTGACATATTCTGTCTGCTGAGGAGACTTTCTAAAGAATTCATGAGACAAAGCTCAGAGCAGAAGACCCATCTCTCAATGTCAGTGGTTCATCATCGAAACAGACATGCATGTACGCGTGCACACAGTCACACAGTGAGCTACCTCTAACTTTATAATGCAGACTGACAAAGCCAAATAATGGTCATGCAGACAGTGAAAACTTAGAGTGAATCTGAAACCCAAGAGAATCCTCAGAACAACACAAAACCCATCTTAGACACACAATCATGTCCTCCCACAAATCTGTACGGAAGTGGGTGTGTGACTACAGCCTTCCCATGTGGTCAGTCCAACATAGACACTATTGTCACTGATTGAGCTCCCTGTGATATGGAGGTGCTGACAGGTAGCACTCCAGTGGGACTTGTGCAACCACATCAAACTAGTGTGGCTTGCATACACACCAGTGTACATGCGCACACACGCGCGCACACACACACACACACACACACACACACACACATACAGGACGTGACGTGACAGACTGAGAATCTTGGCGACAATGTGGGATCCTCAGCACATCAATAATGCAGCCCCTCTGACAACTGGAGGAATCAAACTCCTCGCTCCGTCTCACTCTATCATCCTCTCACTCTCTCTCTTTCTTGCATTCTCGTTCCTCGTGTTGCCACTTTTCCCCACATCCATCTCTGCTCACTTCGTTACCCACTCCTCTGCTACAGCATGAGAACGGAGTGTGAATTAGAAAGCAGGCAACAGGAACAGCAAAGCTGCTTTTTTCAGACAACTTTGCTGGATAGTATCAAAAGTGACAGTACAACACGTTAGGCCTCATGGGATTAAAATGCATCTAAAGAGCTGAAATGGATATGAGGGCTTATGTGTCACCTTTACATGTTTATTTGTTTGGGGTGTAAGCTGCAGGCATGTAAGTTTGGTCGTTTAGCTAACTTGTCATATCCGCATCAAAAACAGCAATGTGTAAGCACATATACACAGGAAAATGTCTGTCATAACCAAAGAGCAGTGTCTCATGGTGGCACAGCAGCCATTTGTAGCCATGACAGATGAGAGGTGCTGGAGACACTGGAGTCTGTACATACAGACACACAGAGAGCAGAGCCGGAGGCCTGCTGAGTTTGGATGTCACTACAATGGCTGTCACAACCACCATGCCATTCTATTGCCACATAAATCTGTATTGTCTGCCTCCCTCTGTGTATGTGTGTGTGTATGTGTATGTGTGTGTGTGTGTGTGTGTGTGTGTGTGTCCCTCCTTCTCTGTCTCTTTTTTGTTCTGCATGTTTCATGCTTCACTGTCCCTTTGCGCTGGACTTTTTGTCAGTGTGAATTAAAGGACAATTCCAGTTTAATACAGCATTGGTCTTATTTAAACCATCATTCCTGTAAGTTAACACTGTAATCAATATAAGAAAGAAGCACTGAAAGAACACAGCAGGTTTGCTAGAAAAGTGTCCAACGGGGTGAGAAATGCAAACATTTACTGCAGAAGAGACAGACTAAACAAATCCAGAGGTAAAATTTTAGACTTAAACATTCTTTGCTGTTGAACGGTATGGTATAATCTTCAAAATGCTGAATGAATTAGACAGAAATGTTGCTGACAGACTGAAGTAGAATCCCATGTATGTGTAGGTTCTATGCACGAGGATATATGTGAATGCTGATAGATATACATACTCCTGAGGGCTTGAATTAATCAAAGGACAACTGCTCTTGGTCCCTAGTTTTCTGTACACATGTATATATACATGTATATAAAAACTGTGGATGGATTTGAATAAATCTGTCTTATGCTACTGACTGCCTATCCCAGCTGACATTAGGCGAGAAGTGGGGTACACACTGTACATGTTGCCACTCCACTGGGGCGCTAACTCAGAGAGACAAACAACCATTCATGCTCACATCCACATCTGCAGCCGATTTAGAACCACCAATAAGCCGAGCACGGACATCTTGGTAGTGGGGAAGGCAATCAGAAAAGCAATGCAGACACGAATTCCATGCAAAGGTCACCATGAAAAAGGGTCCCAGACTATGAGCAAGTGCTGAACCAGGACTTTCTTGCTGTGACGTGACAGTATTTTACCGGCAGTTTAGAATATTATAGTTTTTTTTGTGTGTGTGTCCCCAGAAGTATTAGTAAGGTAAGTGTAATATTCAAAATTTAATTTGCTGTCTAAAAATAAAGCCCAGCAAGTGAGCTAAGTCTGTCCAACTGGAGACACCTACTAACTCACTCTCTCTCTCTCCAATTATGATGATATTGTGATTCTGGGTTGGAATCGTAAGCATTTCCTAACAGCTAAAACACATCAAACTGTAGCAACATGAATTTGATCTAACCTAAAGTGATGGGGTTTTTTAACCCTCGTAAATTTGAAACTTTAGTTACAAAACATTCAAATATTTTCTTGTAAATTTGTAATTCTTTTCTTATAAGTTAGTATTCTAAATCTCTGTTTTTTTTTTAAATATTAAACTCTGCTCCAGATTTTCTTACACCAGCAATGGCAATAACATGCAATAATAATGCAACGTGAGCTGCTATGTAGTCATGGTACTCGTCCTTCCTAATGGCTGAGGCACAATCAACCATGCAGCTGGTCAAATGCTAATGATGCATAGCTAAAGCAAGACTCTGTCCTTTCTCTGAACAGTTCATTTTAAATGCTATACCTGCAATCCAAATGGATCTGACAAGCGTGCACACACACACACACACACACACACACACACACACACACATACAAAAGACATCAACTCATCCATATAATGCTGACAGCCAGTATTGCTCTGCAGAGAGATATTACTTAGCTGTATTGCATTGCTTGCACTTGCAGTAGAGAAAATCATATTACTCACAAATGCCATTTAGGTGTGAGACTGTGGCTGGCTGCCCCACACATGCTGTGTGGAAATAGTTTGTCTCTCACCCATCTTCCTGTGACCAACTGTTTCAGTGCTTCACGTGCCCCTCTAAAAAGTCAGTACTGCTGTTCTGTTTTGGCACTATAGTTACAATGTGACAAACTTTTTTCAAGGTTTAATTCTGTAAGGCCAAATATTTTTCAATGGGACTTCCACTAACTAGTGCAAAACTAAGAATAGGCAAGTTTTATTTATTTTTATTTTTATTTTGTCATGAGCTTGTCTGGGAGATCCGAGGTGGGTGGACAGAAACTAAATTCCCTTACATTCAAATACACACACACACACTCACACACACACACTTCCCCTCGCCTTTGGAAGGAAGCGTCACGCGTGATACCACAATCTCCTCATAAAACGGGAAACCAGAAAAGAGGATTGGGGCATGGAGAGAGGACAGAGACACCCTATTTTTGCCACTTGCTCCCTCACTACATCCCCCACCCGCCCCAAGTGTTGGCAGGACTGGCTGTCAGAGGATGAGACTGCTTGCCATCTCCCCAAGAAGCGCCTCTGTCTCTCACTTCCTCCCTGTTTTGGTGTTCTATCACACTCTGTATCTCCTCAAGTTGTTGTGTTTACCTTCTTCAGTCGTCTTTTTTGTGCTTTTCTTAACCTTCCATTTGCAAGTCTAATGTCAGGCCTACCTGGTTGCCTCCTGCATGGCTCCTGGCTGTACACTTTCCAGGCACTATGACAATGTTTTCCTCAAGCCCCATTAGTGTCTCCTCACAACACTAACAGCCATGCAGCACACAGAAGGATGAGAGGGGGAGGAATGAAGAGGAGGATTACAGGAGAGTCGAGAGAGGAGGAGGGGGTAAGGGTTGGGGGACTGGGTGAGACTGGGGAAAGCAGCCCGGGCAGAGTGGTTGGCCAAGTAAGAAAAACGGTGTAGAGGGATTAAGGGAGATTGAATGGGGGCAAATGGGAAAATGATAATAAGAGAAGCATAGAGCGATGCTGGCAGGGGAGGGAAGGGTGAGGAGTTTGGATTAGGAAGAAGGTTGAGGGGTGGGTGGGATGTGAGGGGGCTGGGAAATGTGGGCTCTTCCAATATGGCTGTTTAGCAAACATAATTTGCATAGAACTGATGCGGATGGAGTTCTGTGTCACAGTTATTTGCATACATTTGCATAAAATTAATCCCCTTCCCAATCTCTGCAGCGATTGTTTCTGATGCAGAAAATAAGTCAACAAAATGAACTGACGCAGCCAAACAAAGCAAACATATTGACTTAGATGCATGCTGGAAGAATGCACGGGAGGGCTGCTGTGTTTGTGTGTGGCAGAGCATCTGTGTGAAGCCATCTGCAATCATTTGAGGTCATTTAGCAGTTCTTTAACAAAACAGAGATTCTCTCATGTTAAACTATTCACACTCCACCTCCCACTCAACAAATACTATCTTTTTTTAACCCTTCATATACAGCTAATAGTTTTGGGCAATCTGCTCTATAGTCTGATCATCCTGTTATCACCATGTGAGATTGCCAACATCCTGGTGTGATTATTGGAGAGGGGATTAGCTACAGTGTCTTCCATAGGTTGACTCAAGCACTATAATCGTCACCTGCTCTCCTATTTGATTTTTTATATAGCGCCAAATTACAACAAACAGTCGCCTCAAGGCGCATTATACTGTAAAGTAAAGACAATACAATAACTACAGAGAAAACCCACAGGTCAAAACGACCTCCTATGTGTAAGCACTTGGTGACAGTGGGAAGGAAAAACTCCCTTTTAACGGGAAGAAACTTCAGACAGAACCAGGCTCAGGGAGGGGCAGTCATCTGCTGATGATGGAGCAGAGTTTGTTTCACACGAGGTGAAACAGGGAGCATGGGAAAAAAGCAAAGCCAACACAACTGCAAATGCACAAATGCACACACTAAAGCTCTAACTTCTTGCATTATGTGTAATTCAAAATCAAACTAACAAAAATGAGGTACCATCAGATTTCCTAAATAGAGCCAAGTTTAAACCATCCATGGAAATCCATGCCTACCATATAAGTTCAACTTGTCATGATGTAATAACTGGAGTTTATCAAAAGGTTCACCGAGGCCAAAAATGATCCTATGGTAGAGATCATCTTTAACTTTGAAAAGGATTTTTTATTTTTTTTTAAAGATTTTACATTTTCTAAAGTGCTTAACCAATTCCAATGCCTCCAAATAAAAAAAGTGTTATTTAAGGTTTAACTTACTCTGCAGCTTTCTGCTACCCACTGTCTACTGATAGTAGGTGGAAAGAACTGTGTTATGAACTGCTAAATCTATGAAAAGTTACAAAAATATATAGAATATCTAGTATCATCTTGTCTTTTCAAAGTGAATACCTGGTACCACAGAGTACAGAATACTACAGATAAAAACACAACAAGTTATCATAAAATGCAGCTGATAGGTGTGAGCTCCTTCAAGATGTACCTTTTGCGTATTTCAATATCAAAACTAAGATCACAGAAACATTCAAGGACACATGCACATCCTTGTAATCGAGGCTTGGTGTGAGGGAAAAGGAAAATAATATAAAAGATTCCTTCACTAATCATTTTATCCTGTGATCAATCCAAACTATAGAGCATGAAATAATGCAGATCCTGCTCTCAGGCCAAGTGGGCATTGATCAAACACATTTGAATGGTTTTGCACCTGTGCTAGTTTGTGTGTGTGTGTGTGTGTGTGTGTGTGTGTGTGTGTGTGTGTGTGTGTGTGTGTGTGTGTGTGTGTGTGTGTGTGTGTGTGTGTGTGTGTGTGTGTGTGTGTGAGAGAGAGAGAGAGAGAGAGAGAGAGAGAGAGAGAAACAGAATGACAAAGTCTGTTTATGGTTGTGATTCTGAGTGTGCGAGCCCATCTGTGTGTGTGGCCATTGATCAAAGCAGAGCCCTGGTTTGCCGTTGAAGAGAGGAGCCAATTGATCAGAAATGGTTGTAATTGGAATCTGAATAAGACCTGCTGCATTGATCCCATCTCAGTTCTCAGCTTCTGGCTTCTGTATATGTTTTTATGCTGAAAGCCAGCCAGTCTACCTCCTCTAAGCCTCCTCCTCTGGCACGTAGCTTTTGGTATCAATAATTACCAAAGTGAAACTTTCACATCTAAACTGTAAGTAACTTGGACAATTGACTAACATTGCCTGCAATTTCCCTTCTAACTGCACCACCTGTTCAACAAAATGCAGTTATTAGCCCAAGTGGTGAGGAGTGATTGCAAATGTCAAACAATAGCGCAAATCAAGATAGTGATGGAAAAAAAAAAGTCTTTTGGGTCACTACAGCCATTTCTATGCCAGTCTGTTGCCATAAAAATGGCTGCTTCAAGGCATACACACTTACACCTACACACAAGCACGCATTCCCCTACAAACAACCTCCACCAGCAAGATAAGGGCTAAATTATGGGATCTGTGAGTTGCCTAGTGAGAGAAGTGTTATGAAGACAGAATGCAGCAAGTAGCAAATGGCCTTTACACTGTTTGTTTGTGGTAGTTATTGTGCGTGTGTCTGTAAATGGTCATTCATGCATACCCGCAGGCATAGAGAGAATAAGAAGCCACAGTTTTCTCTCTCTGTCAGGTATTTAAAATGTATTAGACTGTCATTCACTGGAACTGATAGAGATGAGAGATACATTTATATATATTTACACATAATGGAGACATATAAAACAAACATTCAGACTGTTTATGTATTACGTTGTTTAAAATTGCATTAGCAGTGCAAACAAATCCACATGAACTATCCTGGAAGCAAACACAGCAGAGTGCCGTCACACAGAACAACTGTATGCAAACATGCTTATGCAGTATCACAGCTGAGGTCATGCTGTTGCACCAAATATTATAATGAGTGTGATGACCTTTGGCAACAGAATCACAGCTGTTCTGCTATTCACTATGACACAATCTCAAATGTGATATTGATCTTTTTTTTTTACTACTCCCTTACAGGCAGCATTTAATTAACAGGCCATCACAGCCTATTTTATATATATATATATATATATATATATATATATATATATATATATATATATATATATATATATATATATATATATGGCCAATCTTCATTAATTGCACATTGCACCAGTAAGAGCAGAGTGTAAGGTCCAATTAGCAGGGTAAGAGCACAGTTTTGCTCAAAATATTGCAATGCACACAACATTATGGGTGACATACCAGAGTTCAAAAGAGGACAAATTGTTGGGGCACGTCTTGCTGGCGCATCTGTGACCAAGACAGCAAGTCTTTGTGATGTATCAAGAGCCACGGTATCCAGGGTAATGTCAGCATACCACCAAGAAGGACGAACCACATCCAACAGGATTAACTGTGGGTGCAAGAGGAAGCTGTCTGAAAGGGATGTTCGGGTGCTAACCCAGATTGTATCCAAAAAAACATAAAACCACGGCTGCCCAAATCACGGCAGAATTAAATGTGCACCTCAACTCTCCTGTTTTCACCAAAACTGTCCATCAGGAGCTCCACAGGGTCAATATATACGGCCGGGCTGCTATAGCCAAACCTTTGGTCACTCGTGCCAATGCCAAATGTCGGTTTCAATGGTGCAAGGAGTCCAAATCTTCGGCTGTGGACAATGTGAAACATGTATTGTTCTCTGATGAGTCCACCTTTACTGTTTTCCCCACATCCGGGAGAGTTACGGTGTGGAGAAGCCCCAAAGAAGCGTACCACCCAGACTGTTGCATGCCCAGAGTGAAGCATGGGGGTGGATCAGTGATGGTTTGGGCTGCCATATCATGGCATTCCCTTGGCCCAATACTTGTGCTAGATGGGCGCATCACTGCCAAGGACTACCGAACCATTCTGGAGGACCATGTGCATCCAACGGTTCAAACATTGTATCCTGAAGGCGGTGCCGTGTATCAGACTGGTGAAAGATTGGTTTGATGAACAAGAAAGTGAAGTTGAACATTATTGAGCCACTTTGGGGTGTTTTGGAGGAGCGAGTCAGGAAACGTTTTCCTCCACCAGCATCACGTCGTGACCTGGCCACTATCCTGCAGGAAGAATGGCTTAAAATCCCTCTGACCACTGTGCAGGACTTGTATATGTCATTCCCAAGACGAATTGACGTTGTATTGGCCGCAAAAGAAGGCCCTACACCATACTAATAAATTATTGTGGTCTAAAACCAGGTGTTTCAGTTTCATTGTCCAACCCCTGTATGTGTATATATATATATATATATATATATATATATATATATATATATATAAAAGACAGATTCTGTATGATTTAAGATGTATGTGTCTTTGCCTGCCTCACTGGATATCCCAGGTTTTTCTTTTACAACCAGAGAGCTACAGTAAACCTCAAGCTGTATTCTGTAAGCTTTATGCCAAGCTGGCATTAGATAAGTCTAATTTTTTTTTTTTTCCTGTTTTTTTGAGACACTACCAGGGAGAAGAGATTTCTTCAGTCTTCAGACAAGGTCAGTTTGTCACCAGTGGGTCTTTGCAAATTTTTGTTTCTTCATGTAATATTACAGTGAAGTATTTTGTTCCAGCCTCACAATCTGAATGAATCAATCAGGCATTAGATCATAATTCCACTCTTCACTCCTGCATCCAAAGTGCAGCTCAATACTATACCAGCTCCTGTTGGAAGGTCTGTACCTGGTGTTGTTGGGCATGTTAAACTGTATTTAAGATGCAATTTAAAACAAATTAAACAGTCCAAAGTCTAATGTAGCTGCTGAATCTATATTGCTTTTTTGTCCAGGACCGACTTCCGGTCACTGTGTAGGGTGCAGGGTGAGGGGGCACCAAGCCTGCAATTAGTGGACAGTATGCTCTATCACCTGAGACACATTCACAGTCTTTTAGTGTATCAAATGTTGTTTTGACCTTAACCTCCCCTACACAAAACTGCCATCTTTCTTAATTGACGGCTTGTCAAACCTACACTCTATTGGAATCCTGCATCAAATTTGCATATTTATATCACTTCAGTGTAAATAATTACAGAATGAGTAACATGAGAAATGGGAACACAGGAAGACATGGGGTGAGGGGCTTACTGTTCTTGGCATTCAAGCATTTTGTGGAAAATGCAAATTTCTGCATCTTGTGCAAGTTGGACAGACAGATATCAATCTGGCTTACATTTTAATATTACAGTTTAATGCCACAAGTATTAATGCCATCAAGTATACAGAACATGGTTATTATGAATAGTACGTAAATGTAGAAAACAGTTCCTGATAATGTTTTTTTTATTAGGATAGTTTGTAATTTGTATTAGCAGGTGTGTCTTTGTGTATCCAATATGTTTTTCTTCATTTCTGAATTCAAAGAGTGAGATATACATTTCCTTATGCATATACTGGTGAGTGAATATGTATGCTAACATGTAGATCTCACGCTCACAGTGTGTGTGTGTGTGTGTGTGTGTGTGTGTATCAGGCTGTCCGCCTTTTCCTCAGCCTCAGCAGGAGTGCTGCTTGAGTCTTAATGAGTCTTAATTACTGTATTCAGAATGTACATCTAATGAGTGTGTGTTTTGCAGCAGAGGGACACATGCGTGCACACCCACTAACACATTTGCATGCACATACGACTACAAACAAGAAAAAAGGCAGATGGACTGTCCAGTGTTCTTTGGAGACAAAGGTGTGTAAATGGGAAAGCTATGGATACTGTGTGCTGCATTTATATCCTGCATCTGACGGTGTTGAAAAATGTGGACCAGCGGGAAAGATGCTGCTGGAGGCATTTCTCAGTGTGATGTGAGCTAACATTCCTGTATATGAAGAGAGAGATGAGCTGGAAGTGAAGACAGTTCTGAAAAGTCTGCCATCTCTGCTCTCCACTATCTGTTTATACACGCTCCCATTCACACTCCCCACTGCTGCTGTCAGACTCAAGACTTGTTCTGTTGAAATGTATGTTTTTGTAAGGTACTCATCCATCCAGTCAGATATTCCAATTGATGTCTGGGCATTTTGAAACTACACAACTAGTTTGTAATGGGTCCCTGAGGGTCTCGCAGTCATAAAAAAAATAAAATAACAATAAATAAATAAATATCAGCACTCAGAAAAGCACAATTCAGTTCCTGAACAACACTGGAGGTATGAGGTTTCTGTCTGACAGCAGCATCATGATGCAATGCTGCTACACCCACTGCTGTCCTGTAGACAAGGCCAAGTCAATCAGATTTCCACAGCCGGTGTTAGATCAAGTAATGCTTCATTTCTCGCAGTCACACAAGCTTAGATCTGTAGTTTGGTCTTAAAGTATTCATGAAGGCAGAGGACCAAATGTGCCTTTATATTTATTTCACGCCACCTGTCTGTTCCATAGAGAGTGAGAAGATAAGCCAATCATCAAACACTGAAATTATTGGGAATTGTGATTGTTTTTCAAACATCTGAATGTGACAGTAAGTAAATAAATAAATCACGCTGCGATAATCAAAAAGAGAGTGAGAGAAACAAATACACAGAACACACTGAAAGATAACGACCGTATAAGCGAGACAGGAAAAAAAAAAAAATCTCCAAAAGAAGAGATGCACAGCCACAAAAAAAATTCATACTGCGCAACAACAAATTCTGTCCCAAAATGTCCACTCAACACAAAAAGCAGAAGCAACTTCCCATAATGTCTTAGATACAATCATGAGTCCCATGCACCGCATTTATTACCCACAGTGTTCCAGCAGAAAACTCAAGCTGAGACTGTAAATTCCAGCTCTCAAATCTCCTGTGAGTTCAGCACCAAGGACAGCTTCTCTGCTGCTGCCTGCTAAGAACATTTCCTCTTTTTTGAGGATTTGTAGAGGCCAGATAGGCTTATGTATAAACTTGAGAGCCTGGACAATATGGGACTTTGTGAAGTGAATTACATTTTCCAGCATGACTAGTTCTGACTTAAAGCCTGTAAATGTGGCATGCAGGGTTTTTTTCAGTCCAGAAATGAGAAATTTAGAATTACTTTGAGACTCATGTGAGTGTACTGAAAACACAGTTACCGTTGCCTGTTACCATAAAATCTCACAAGAAATACTGATGGCCACTCTGGAGCGTAACCACAAATTATTAAAAACAGTCAACAGAGGCTATATAAGAGTTCTCCAGGCTCACTTTGTGCCATTCACACATAATACCACAAAAAAGCACTTGTTTGGCATCAGTTTGTCATCAACATACAAGAGTGGCGGTGGTGGGAGAAACGGTGATAAAAAGGTACTCACCAGCTCCAGCTGTTTCAGAAGAAAGCAGTGAAGAGAAAAGGAAATTTTAGGTGAAAACATTTTACAAAAATATGGGTGATGCATCAAGTGTCATTTCAGCTGCAACAACAGCATTCATTATTGACTGACTCATTATTTGTACACTACAAATTGACAGAGACAAAAAGCGCTTCAAAACAGAAGCTGAAACTTGTGAATATTTGGTAGTTTTGCTAGATATTAGACTGAAGTAATTAAAATATAAATATTTTGTTAACTTGATTGCTTACTGAATTAATTTAGTACAAGTATTACCACAATATATACACACACTCATCGGCCACTGTGTTAGTTACACCTGTTCAACAGCTTGTTAACGCAAATATCTAAACAGCCAATTATATGACAGCAACTCAATGCATTTAGACACGTAGACATAGTCGAGACAACATGCTGAGTCTCACAGCGAGCATCAGAACGAGAAACACTCAAACAGCCATTCATCACAACCAAGGTATGCAGAAGAGAATCTCTGAACGCACAACCAGAGGTGGGAAGCAACGAAGTACAAATACTGTACTTATGTAGAATTTTCAGGTATCTGTACTTTACTTGAGTATTTATTTTTCTGACAACTTTTTACATTTATTCCCTATATTTTAATACAACATCAAACCAATTTGAGCCTAAATGGAGGAACAACAACACATAAAAGACAATCCTACTGGTGTAGCCATAATCGGGGCTTACAAAGAGATGAAAGAGGGAAAACCATATAATTTATGCATCATTTATAGTGCATTACTTTGGGGTTAAAGTGGGACCAAGTGCAGATATCCGTAAGTTGTGGTCACGGTACTTCCGCATCTTAGCTAGCACTGCACAAGAGGCGCGAGCATAAAGGGACTGTTGTGTGTTGTGGAAGGTAATTTCAAATTTCAAATAGTGAATTTACAGTAAAGCTGTGTTGGACTGGTGCACAGTGGCTGTGGTGTTCATGGTCATAGTTAGGTTACATCAAGTGTAACAAGATTAGTTTGAATTTAAGCTGATAATGTTTACTCAATTCAACCTTTATACCAACTTTATACCAACTGTATAAAGGTTGAATTGAGTATAACAGTATACTGTCCATCCACAAAGAGCAGTGAACCAGAGCAGCAGCAGCACGTCAGCTGATCACAGTCTGTACACAAAGACACTCTACTGGAGGTCACAATAGAAAGCTGTGATGCTTTTCCCCACACAGAGCCACTACAACTGATCTTAGGGTTTCCTCACATGTGAAATCCCACTTTAATACCTGATTATACTCATTTTAGAGTTTCGGTGTGCAGGCAGAGTCACCCTCTGCAATGTAGGCAACAGTAAATGGAGCCATTTTTTAATAATTCTCTTTTACTACTTGCGTCCTACATAACAGATTCAAGCTGAGTACATTCATTAGAATTAGAATGTATATTGGAATAACACTTGTATTCTCATGAATAATATTATTTTATTATTAATATAATACATGGTTCCGTTAGCTTTGAACAAAAATAGAAAGAAATGTCCTCCAAAGAGTTACTTTTACTTTCTTACTCTGAAGTGAAAAACCTGTACTTTTTCACTTACATTTGAGTAAAGAAGTTGAACAGTACTTCAACTTTTACCAGAGTATTTTCTAACACAAGTATCTGTACTTCTACTTAAGAATGTACTTTTGTCACCTCTGTGCACAACACATCAAACCTTGAAGCAGATGGGCTACAGCAGCAGAAGACCACACCAGACATCCACTCCTGTCAGCAAAGAACGGGAAACTGAGGCTACAATTTATATGGGGTCACCAAAATTGGACAACAGAAGACTGAAAAAACACTTCCTGGTCTGATGAGTCTCGATTTCTGCTGCTGCATTTGGATGGTAGGATCATAAGGTGGCATAAACAACATGAAAGCACAGAGCCACTCTGCCTTTTATCAATGGCTCAGGCTGCTGCTTGTGGTATAATCACGTGGAGGATATTTTCTTACTTTAGGCCTCTTGGTACCAGCTGGGGATTGTTTAAATGCCACGGGCTACCCGAGTATTGTTGCTGACCATGTCTATTCTCCATCTCTTTATGACCACAGTGCATCCATCTTCTGATGCCTGCTTCCAGTAGGATAATGCACCATGTCACAAACCTCAAATAATCTCAAACTGGTTTCTTCAATGTGACAATGAGTTCACTGTATTCAAATGGCTTCCACAGTGAGCAGATGTCAATCCAATAGAGCACCCTTGGGATGTGATGGAATGGGGGACATGGATATGCAGCAACTGTGTGATGTCAGTATGGACCAAAATCTGAGAAATGTTTCCAGCACCTTGTTGAATCTATGCCATGAAGAATTAAGGCAGTTCTGTAGCCAAAATATGGCCCAACCCAGTACTAACAAGGTGCATCTAGTAAAGTAGCCAGTGACTGTATATGCATGCATATGCAGTAGTGAAATAATGCATAAAAAGCTCATACACAGACATTAGTGAGGTCACCCACAGAAGAGAGCCTGATAAAAATGTTCTCAAAAATGGATGAATGCCAGAACTGCAGTAGAGGTACATTATACCCTGAATCACTCACCCTTTACACTACACACACACCCACAATTTTTTTTTCTCATATTCATCCACATACTCATATGTTCACATATTCACAAAAGCCTAAATGCATACTCATACATACCCACAATCCGTCATCTACGCTTCCACTTTGCCAAAGTCATAAAAGCGTGCCCTTTCTGCGTGGCGCATTGCCAGCCACTCACAGCACATTACCAGTGTGTGACCCCTGTATGTGCTGAAAAAGGAAGTGTTTAACCTACTACCCTTTTCTGCTGATGCTACCTCATCTCATGCTATGTTGAATATGGACCATGCGCAGTCAACACCTCACTTTATTTGTGAGGAAAATGTTGAAAGAATGTGGCAGCATGCCTATGAAAATTACTGCATTTGAAGGAGTGCCTGTGCTCCGTTGACTCCTATGCATCCTGAAAATTCGATATGTTTTTTTCCAAGTGTGTCTTTCTATTCCCATCTGCAAGCAGCAATGGATTCATTCCTGCTGTGGGATTCTATCAGAGAGAACATCAATCTACTAGAGCGACATTTAATCCCAAGCGTGGGCAGGTAGAGAAACACACATACATGCACATGGCGCACACACAAAAAAAATACAAAACAAATAGACACACACACACGTAAACACAACCATCAGGAGCCTGAAACTCACACACAAACACAAATCAAAACCAGAGCCTAAACCTGCGGACTCTGCGTGAAACACTGTGGATCCTGCAGCACGATGAGAGAATGTGAACTCAACTGCCACAGGAAGACAAGCTCTGTGTTCAAGAAGGAAAAATAAAGGTTTGAAAAAAGACAGAGGTAGAAGCTTTGAGGGAAAATGTTTCCCACCTCAGTCTATTGGTTTAGACTTTGACAGAATGGCTCAGAGACATCAGTGGTCAAGAAGAACAAGAGGCTGATGTATAGACGTCTGTGGTCTGTTTCTCATTGTTAGGCATCCACCGGATGCTTCAGCCTGCAGCTTTCTCATCACACTGTGCTCTGCGGCCACGCCCAGCTCTCCGCATCTCAACATCTATCAGGATCGTTTTTACCTGTTGTTACTTTTCTCACTGTTTGTAGCTTCTCTCCCATTTCCGTCTCCTCTGTCTTGGTCTTTAAGAGGAAGTCGTTGCAATGTCCTCATTAGCAGTTGTGTCATTTTCTCCACAAGTACTTAGCTTTTCCCGCCACTGATGATGACTTCTTTTAATAAGGTCATTTTGAGAAATCCTTGCATCTGAATATATCTCCGTGTGTGTGCTTTTGTACATACTGTGTGACAATGTGCACACCCGCTGTATCACAGGACTAAATGACAATACTCTTGCTATCATTAGCAGATGCAATGACAATTTGCTTGTCACAATGGGACAAATAAAAGAGTAAAAGAGCAGAGAGAAGCCTACATGAAAAGCTGTTAAAATGAGGATGAAAGCACAAATGCAACGGGAGAGGAGAGCTATCACAGAAGGGCACAAAACCAGCAGGGCTCTAAAATCAATTTTAATTAGTACTTCGCATCACCTAGAGTCATATTTTTTTGACAGCGTTAGAGCAAGGTCTGTCAGAGAGCGTGGCCTCTGTTGTCACATGTGGCAACCTTCTCACTGCTCCACTCACAGAGCTGCCTCAGTAGCAATCCAGTCATTGTCATGTTCAAGTCTTTCACCCACAGAGGTGAAATTAATTAAAACTGTATCACTGTAGCCCTGTCAGAAAGATTTCATTTTGATGGGGAACAACAAGTTGCTATATAAACTAAAATGTTTTTTTTATACCTTTTCTCTAACCTTCTCTTAACTGCAGATGATCAGCTTGTATTCAGGTAGCTTCTACCTCTCACTAAGGGTCTCTTCGCCTAATCCACAACCTGTTTATGTTCTTGATGCTCTGCTCCCTGCGGAAAACAGGTTAACATCATGTGGGAACTTCAGTCAGAAGGGGTTTCATTAGTAGGACTAATCAAGCTTTTGAAAGATTGGATTTTGTAGTTACACGTTATCAGTTGTTAGGAAAAGATCTTGTTCATAACCTACATTATACTCTATATATGCCAAGAAGCAAAACATATTTTTGAAAGCTTCCCTTTGACAGAGGAGGGAAAACATCCTTCACAAGTTGGTCGTGAAGGCAACTTATTTGTGATCTGAAAAATGTTGCTTTGACTTTGCTTTGACATGACTCAGAAAACTGTCAATCAGCTTTCCTCTGTATGAAAAGGACCCATGAGGAAAGGAAAAACCTAAGGTGTCAAAATCCAATCATAGTTACCTCAATAAAAGCACCAACCAGACAGCAAGTTGGGTATGTACTTGTTACAGGAAAAATATGGTTGAACTTAAAAAAGGTAGTGTTTTCTATTTGATGTAATGCGTATTTAGTCAATTACTTGAGCAAAAAATTAATAAAAAATGGGTTTAAGACCCACAAGTGGTACATCATATTCAATTAATATATGCAGCCTGCGGTCCCCAACAAACACATAAACTGCACTGCAATTAAAACACTGACTAACAAGTCAAAGATATGTGATGGCTCCCTTGTAAAGTGACAGCAATCAGAGTGTGGAATCTGTTCCACTGTGAAGAGTGACACATTACATGATCAGACAGCATGCTTGTGACAGCTGCCACAGGTACACACACACACACACACACACACACACGAGTAAGAGAGCAGGCTTGGGACTAGTTCTCCAGCTGAGTTATAGCACAGTGTAATAAAGAGAAAGCTGCAGGCGGCTCATTCTAACCCAACAAACTCCCCTTGAACATACACAATACTATGTCATTACTAATAAAGTCTCACAACTCGAAACACACAGACCTACTAAAAAACTCCAAAGCAGCTAACATTTCATTAAAGGTCGTGTGTGTGTGTGTGTGTGTGTGTGTGTGTGTGTGTGTGTGTGTGTGTGTGTGTGTGTGTGTGTGTGTGTGTGTGTGTGTGTGTGCCAGAGAAAGAGAAAGAAGTTCTTGCCCTCAGGCTTTTCCTCTGATAAACAGTTGTATTAAAAAGATTTCACCCTCATGGACACACACACACACAAGATTAAAAAAAAAAAAAAAAAAAAAAAACACACACACGTGTGTAGAGACTAAACACATGCACACGAACAGTACTGAGGATTAGCCCGGTAAAGACTGGTCTAAGCATGTATTCCCACTAGTGTCGTGCCCAGCGTTCATTTAGGTTCTGTTTTCATTGAAATTCTTCTGTTGTGTTTCCCGGTTTGCATATGGTTTTGGTTCTTAGTTTGTTATAAGTCCTGTTATTTGTTATTGTTATTTATATTGCATTCCTGTTTCCCGTTGTACTCGTCTTCCCTGTGTCTCTCTGCTCCAGTGTCTGTTTTGTCCCTCTGTGTCATTCCTCTTGTCCCGTGTGTTTTACTCCCAGCTCTCTGTTCCCGTGCTCACTTGTTTCCTGTTTTACTTCATCAGTCTCTTGTGCTCTGTGTTTAGTTTTACTTCCTGGTCTTGTCTATTATGATTACCCCCACCTGTGCTCCCCACCTGTTGCCTGTTCTCTCGTTTGTCTCGGTGTATTTATTGTCTGTGTTTTTTCCTGGTCACTTGTCGTGTTGTCGTCAGTGTTTACTATGCTGTGTGTCTCCCTGCACCATAGTTTTGTTATTTAGTTCTGGCACCTGACCGGCTCCAGTATAACTGTTTTTGTAATGACTTGTCTCTTCACAATAAACCACATTAAGTTCAGTTCTGCTCTACGAGGCTGTATTTTGGAGTCCTGCAGCCTCCTGCCGGCCACACAGCAAGCCATGACAGCTAGGGAGAAACTGTAAAGCTTGGTGTGCTGTTAGGTATCTCAACAACCACTGATGTTAAATGCCAATGTTTGATTGTGTTTGTGGAGCAGGTTATAGGGAAGGCACCTTCTTAGCTAAATTAATAAAAACTACTTTGTGAGAACATGTAATGAAGTAATAATTAGCTGCCTATCCAGTCCAGAGCTGAATAAGAACTGGTGCCCAAAAATACAGGCTCTCTGGAGTGTAGCAGGATCACATCAAGGTCTGCCACAGCAGTGACCTAGTCAGTCTGCCAGTGGGGAAACTCTCAACAGGAAAGGCCTGGGCTACATGATTAGCAGCAACTGAAGTTTGGCTCTGAAACCAGGGGGTTGGTAAGGGGATTGTCCATGGGTGAAAAAATAGAGATATAAATATGCTAAAATACATGAATGTGTGGGAAACGTTAAATGCACATTTGCTGAGGCTGATAAACATAAAGGTTCACTGGCTGCTACCAATGTGCACAGATGACGAGCTGAGATGAACATGCAAAAAGCTGAATACAAACCGGCAGTAATAGTATTTATGATGAGGAAAAAAATATATACTTTAACACATTTTCAAACGCAGTCACGTAGGACCGTAGACAATACTATCGCAGACGAGCCCTGATAGTATTCATGAACCATCTCTTTAGCAGCCATGTATATGTATGAAGTGGGGGCAGAGAGACTTTGGGACAGGGGAGCCACTGAGGAGGATATTTAGTCTCTTTATAGAGACTGTCACAAAGGCCCAATCCCCCACATTAGGGACAAAATTGTCTTTTTTATTGTCTGCGATTCATTTCAAATATCTATCGGTGCAGTTCAACCTTACATGAATCACTGTCATCTTTAATCTGTGCTGCATCTCCAAGATAAAAAAAAAATACTGTAGGAGAAGAGTTTCACCACCAACACATTTTGTATAGATTTTTCCAAGAGTCAACGATTTTCCTTCTTAATGACGCCCCCTTCCCCCCCATTCTCACACATATTCTTTTTTACTATCACACAAGCCCTCTATTAGAGGGTTGTTAACACTCTGTAACACACGAGCACTTTGTCGCTGTTGTTTACACGTTTCTAAAGACAAGGTGCAAATTGAAGTGGTGCTGCTTTTTCCTCAGCAAGTCTGGCACTATCTATGAAAACAACGCCAAAACAGCTAACACGTTTGTGATAATTAGCAAACAAAACACAGTTAGCCTGAGATGGTTCTCTAAGGCTCAAAACGAGGAGATCAGAACACACAAACATTTCATAGAAAAAAAATAAAAAATAAATAACACAAACAACATGAATCCACACTAACCGACCCACTGTTTCTCTGACTTTTCCTGTCACACAACAACACATACAAGGCATTTCCATATGCCCAGTCTACTTAGGTTCTATTTCATCATGTTCCTCTGGAAGGGTTCTTTTATTCTAAAGTGGTCCTTGTTGCAGAGCAATTAGTCTATGAGCTTTAAAAACAATGGACCGTGTGTCGTCCCTGCTATTCATTTGACGTGTTTAGTTGTATTAAAAATACACTTGAGATTAAATTATGCTCTTTATTTCCATTTTCTCTACGAGGACTGACCTTCAAATGTATCATCACAGATCAGAGCCCAGAGCTTGATAACATTAATACATCCTTTTTGGCTATTTGCAAGGAAATTACATGCGCCACAATATTAGAGAGAGAAAATGAGATATATAATGAAGCAGTGATCCAAAGTCTGTGACAAATTTGCTAGGGCTCGGTCCGCTATTTCAATCCCTTCAATTTAGTTCTAGGAAATAAATTGGACTTTAAGTTGTATTGGCACCAAAACAGAGATCCTCTATCCTAATTTATTTACTAAGCTCTGTCAGTAAATAAGCATATTAAAAAATAGCCCCTGCCAGTGTTTAGAGGTTGGACCGTCCTTCTCTAAAACAATCTTTTTTCAAAGGCTGAAAAAGTGTATACAATCATGGTGAAACAAACGCACACCTTTTGTCAGTTCTAAGGTTTTACATATCAGGACATAAAAAATGATCTTGTCCTTACGACATCTTAATATTGGACAAATACAACCTCAGAGGAGCGACATATTACAGTGTCATTTTTCAATGAAAACTAAACCAAAATGCAGAAACAGTGTGAAAAACTAAGTATGCCCCATGATTGATTAGCTTATAAAACTACCTTGACCAGCAGTAACTTTAAGCAGTTTTCATTGAGGTTTGTGGGCATTCATTTATGTACAGCTCCCTTCAGTTCCCACCACAGCATTTCGATCAGGTTGAGGTGGGGACTTTGACTTCTTTTCCTTTTCTGCCATTCTGTTGTAGGTTTGCTGCTGTGCTTGGAATCATTGTCCTGTTGCATGACCCAGTGTGAGCCAAGCTTTAGCTGTGAGACAGATGGCCTCACAAACTCCCAAACTGGACTCTAGAATAATTTGATATACAGTTGACTCAGTGACTGCAAGGTGTCCCTTATAACCCTTTCCAGACAGTTGGGCAGCAACAATTGCTTCTCTGAGCTCACTGCTGATGTCTCTTCTTCTTGACATTTTGTTAAATCACAAGCGAATGCTCCAGACCAGGGAACTGCCAAAGCTTCTGCTTTTATAGAGGTGATCACACTTGTGGATGATCAATTTATGAAGTACGTTTGATTGGCAGCACCTGGCTGCTACAACCCTGTTAATTCCTATGGAAGCATGAAGGGTGTACTTAGTTTTTCCACACAGTGTTTTTGAATTTTGGCTTAATTTTTGTTACTTAGATAATGACATGATATAATATGTCATGTTTGTCTGAGGTTGTATTTACTTAATTTTAAGACCTGCTAAGGACAGGATGTTTTTTTGTTTTTTTTTATATATCCTGATATGTAAAACCTTAGGACTGAAAGAGGGTGTACTTCTATTTTACAATGACTGTATGTAATACTGTGGCTCATCGCAGGTCGAGCAAAATTCTGCAACCTATGGGACACAGTTCAGACCACAATTCATTGCTCCTCCACCCTTGAATCTCCAGCATACAACCACCAATTACCTTACCTTTTACCCCTTTAGCCAACCCCCATAAATCATTATTCTCTGCCAGATCACAAATCTGCCCCCCATCTACACAAGCAAACCTCTACCCAGAGCAACAGTTACAACTCTGACCTGAGTGCAGCATTTAGATGAGACCAGTCTGGAGGTCTAATAGTGTGTTGCTGTCACTGCAGCCCTGACCCCTCACCCCTGCCCTCTGATTGTAGATCCGATTGGCTGAGTCTCTTAAATATAGAAACCTTCCTACACCATATTCCCCCATTTTTTTAAATTTGAATAGTTAACATTTTTTGTCGTCACGTTGAGGTCTTGACTTTGAGAATTTTCATTTGAAGCAGTCAAGGCCAAACTATTTTAATCATATGTTATCTAACAAAATGAGATATTGCCTTTCATAAGCTAGCATTTGTTTCCCTTAGTAAGCTTATTAAAAGAAAAAAAAATAGAATATGAAAGCGCTCAAAATGTGATACATTGTGACAATCAGAGGGAAATGTTGCTATTGTCTGCACTAACAAACCAGATTTTTGGAAGGTGACATTAAAGAAAAAGTATATGTCCTTCTGCAAGTTTGTTCATTTCTCCAAGGTTGCCCACTGCCTTTTTCAAAGATTTACTTCATACATGGTGGGATTTGATTTGCTTCATTCTCAGGCTCATTAATGAGTGTCAGTATTTCATAATGACATAACTTAATAACTTGAGGGAGCTGAAACCAGAAAATATGTATACTGTAAAAATGTTTTACAAGTAAACATTTAGTATAAAGGTAATTAATTTATGTATACTTAAAAATCAATTGTATTTTATCCCGACTGACAATTAAATATCTGACACTTGCGTGTTCATGTAGACCATTAGTTTCAGAGCTTTTCTAAACATTAAAAAGGTTCCAGTCATGCATGGTATATAAAAATGGTGCTCTGCAAAACATTACACTATTGTTGTAGTACTATTAACAGTAATAAAGTCAAAGTGACCCGTCTTAATCTTTTAGGAACTCCTTGTCTTTGTTTAAGTGTCCCATTTTTTTCTTAAGTTGCATATCACGTTATCTCAATGTCTGTAATTCCCATCCAATAAAATAAAGAAGGCAAGCAGAAATGAGAAAGGTATTTACACTAAATTTTAAGTTTTCGTTCTTTTTAAAAATGAGTATTATCTTTGCTTAACACTGTTTTGATGAGAGGGAGTTGATGTTATTAGTGGCTCTCAATTGTTCTCCTGAATCATTAACAAAGAGGAAACACTTAAATAACAGCACGCTGCTTTTCATGGTAAGTTCCATAGCATGTTAACACATTTTAAGCATTTAAGTCATTTCACATCATTATGTCTCCAACCTCAAGGGACATAACTGCAGCCAGGGTGGTGGCTTAGGCCATTAAGCATTTGTTTTTCAATTGTAAGATCAGCAGTTTGACTCTCAGTTCCTGCATATGCACCAACTTGTTTATTTTGCCTCATTCCCCACCTTCTTTTCAAATAAATCCAGCACACATCATATAAATGTATATACATCAATGTGGTATTGTCTCTGCATATTTTCAAATCTTCTCATCTTCTCACACAAAAGATAGAACCTACAATACGTGTACCTGCATTTCCAAAAACACACACAGGCTTCCACAACATTAGTAACTCATGACTTGGTTCAGGTGATGTGAGACTGGCTGAGATAATCCCAGTGCCTCATGTATTCTCATGGGTATCACACAGGTAGCCACAAACAAAGTAACATAGCCCTTCCCTTGATAGTGCTCATGTGGGATTATTGTAAACACAGACAAGGAAAAATAGACAGAAGTGTCAAAGGTGAGGATGCAGTGTGTTATTGTCTCTTGGGGAGGAGAGGATAGTGCAGAATCAATAAATTCGTCGGAGGTCTGGCTGTCTCATTGTCCTAAAACAGGCACTAAATACAACACAATACACTGGCACAAATATATAAATACAGTAAGTGGGCCTCTCTCACTGCATGTCTCTCCAAGGACATGCAACTGAATCCATCTACTACAAGGTTTAGATGTTATAAAACATGCTGTAGCCTTGAAGCTCATTGCTGCATATTAATAACCAGCTAATCCAATCAGGTCAGGCTAAAAACAGCTGAGTTTCAGGGCAAAACTTTGATGCTTTGTCTAGCTGACTTAGTCTCTCAAATCACTTGGTGACTAGGAGCGAAAGCTAATGAACAGCTACTCAAACTAAGATAAATTCTTCTGTCTCTCACACTAACTGATAATGCATACATTGTAATTTATGTAATATTCTATAGCGTTCAAGCAAGGCAGAATCATTAACCGCACCATTACACCTAAAGATAACACGGACAGTTTGGTTCATCCACCAGTCATTTGCCATCTGTCTCATCAGGCTCTGTGGAACATGTACACACCCAAGAATGCAGACGTTTGTTTATGCCTGAGTTTTTGTTTGTGTGTGTGTGTGAGAACACTTGCACAGTTTACTAATATGCATCAAATATGCTGTTTAAAAACGGCACACAGAATTTCACCAGATTTTTTTTTCTCTGATAGTGTGTGCCATGTGTGTGGTTTGTGTAGAAATTAATAAAACCAAGCGACAAAATTTTACCATGCTGCTATTTGGGATGCCCATCTGTTAACTGATCCAGTCATAAAACGCTGCCTCTTTGACATGCCAGAACACAAAAACAGGAGAGCTGAATCTGTGAAGGAAAGGTTGCTCTCCGTCTCATCCTCCCTGCTCATTTTTTCCTCCCTCCTCCTCTCACCTCCCATCATTGACGGACATCCTCTGTTCAGAACTACTTTATCGACCTGTAAGTTGATGAGGCAGTACTGGCTACAGCCAGTGCACAATGAAAGACACACTATAAAATAACCACACAATGTAGCAGGGAGCCGGCTCTGGTAATAGCTTTGGGGAGGGGAGCAAACACCACATACACAACAAGTACGCTTCACAGATATTCATAAGGATGCAATGGCAATTAGATTGCTGTCAGTGTCGATGAGAGCGCCTTTCTTGAAGTACAATGTGTGGTGCAAGTGAGGAGATGAGATCTGTCTATAAACCAGTGAGGGGAAGGATTGAGGAAGAGGGAGGGGAGAGGAGAGGCTTAAAAATTGGGTTTTATAGTGAGGGAGGGACCAAAACTACACTAGAGATGTAAAAAAAAAAAGAAACAAAAAGAAAGGAAAAGCAATAGACGAGAGTCTCTTTCTGTTGCTTAGACAGGTAAATTTGTGTCTGCAAAACCTTCACAAACCCACTCAAAAGACTTTCTATTGACCTTTGTCGTTCCTATAGCAACACAGAGCACAGGCCAGCAGTCTTATTTAAAGTATGAAAAGCAAAAAACACACTTTTATTTTTTTTTAATCTTTTAAATGGAAGGCTATGTGTAAACAGGAAATGACAAAGCACTAACTACTAATTAAAAGTTGACTCTTAATACTATTAGCATTTTGTGCCATTGACCAAATGTGAGAGAGCCCCTCAAAAAACCTCATAACATCATGTCAGTTGTACTATGACTGGTACATACCGTGTCCACTGATTACTGGCACTAAGTGTTTTTTATTTAAAATATGATCCCGTAGGAGCATGTTGGATAGTATATGCTGGATACATCTAAATGCCAATTTATGGTGGTGTCAGAAACTGTATTTAAAAGCTGGGCATATCCACTGTGACATCACCCACTGCTTTGTAGATTCCTAATTTGAAGGTTTGCTATTTTGGCAGTTAACTTAATTTTTTTGTTTAATCCAGTTGATACTGTTCTGCCTGAGAAACAAAACAGGCCACACTTACACAGTAGCAACTTGTCAAGGTAGAAACATGCAAAATTATATCCTACTATCCTGCTAAAGTCAGTTGTCAAACTGTTTGACACAGTTAAAAAAAAAAAAATTTTAAAGTACCTCACTGATAAATTAATTCATTTTCTGAATCACATATTTGATTCAGGACTGGGGGGGGGGCTGACACTGTATGGTACAAACTAGACAGTTTGCCAGTAAAATTCACATTTGTATCACTTTGTATCACTTTTCTAACCCAAAGGCTACATCCATGGGAATTTAGCGCATCCTCTGTGAGCAATGATGCTAAGTTAGGTTAAATATTGATCTGTTGAAAGGTTTGCTACAACCAGAAAGACCACAACAGAGTTCACCACGAAGAGGAAGCAGCGCAAAAAGAAGAAGCAGGGATAAGGGGCTCTGACGATGGCTGCAGTGTATACTTGTAATTATTTTTAACACTCCACTACCAAGATGTTATTTGTCCACTTTAACTTCTGCACAAAAGGATGAACTACAGTAAAAATATGATCACCAACATTTCAGGTTGATCCAATATTTTTGACCCCACATGGCAGCGACACAACATACAGACATGTATTCTGCCAAGCTATGCAAAGTTATGCACGGCACAAACACAGAACCATTAAATTACCATGTTGAATCTTTAAGCCAGGCTTGCTAAGAGGATTGGTCATGATAGATAGGAACATTCATTTACATTCATATTATATTCATTTACATGAAACAGAATGTACTTTGCAGCATCTTCTGGGCTTGTTATGCATATATATAAGTTCAACATTTTCATTTGCTAGCATGTTATGAGTCTAAAACTCAAATTTGTGCATTTAGTAGCACTTTATGAAGTTGAATTAAATCAAGATTTGTCTCTTTCATGTCCCTACTGTCTTACACTGATTTTAATATGGAATCTAGTTTCCTGTAGCAGTTTGTTAGTTAACTTTGGTTCTGAGGCTCACTTTGATGCCATGTTCTTTTTTAACAGCTGATTTAAACTTCAAACATTGTTTGGGTAAAGTTAATGAGATGCAATAAAGTAAAGCAGCTTAATCCACAATATGACTCTCACTATCAAACTGAAGAGGAGGAAAATACTTTGCTATAATTGGTTCATTAGAACTGGCTGAGGCAGTTGGATCTTTTGCACACAGCAAATAATCCATCCGGGTATCCACGTGCACACACATGCACGTGGATGGGCACACTAATGTGGAAGTATGCACTGTATATACAGACACACAGACGCACATTAATACTTCAAAGGGTTTGGATTTTACAATCCAGTCTCTTGTTATGAGGAAAGGCAGTTCTTGCTAACGATTATTTCACACACATGCTAACTCTGATACATCTGTTCGCTTTTATCTAAACCATTACGCTTGATGCATATGAGAGATTAAAAGCAGCTTAAATCTTTGCAGCATGTGAAGTGAATATGCATCTGATTTTCTGTAAAATGGAAGAAAATTATAAGGATACATTTAGCGCCTGCACTGTGAGGCACGGCTTCATTTGTATCAGAGTCAAAAGAAGCAAAGACACTCAGGATTCAGCTGTTCCCTCTCATACATGCTCTAGGGGTTATTGTTGACATCCTCCGGTGAATTAATTCAATTTCGAAGACAGCGTTAGCATTGATGAAACTGGGTTAGCATCGACGTTAGCATTCAGTGGAGAACAAACGTCATGATTACCAAAGCACAAGCTGCAATTGCTAACCCCATTTAGATACAAGGGCAGCGCTAACCTCATTCAGCAGCATTACAGCAGCTAACCTTATTCAAAGAGAAACCCACATCTTTTAAAACCCTTTAAGCATCCACACGATGTTAGCTAATTGTACTATGGGGCTTTTTAAATGAGAACTTTGTGACAAGGTGCCGTTTTAGTACCAACTGGTGCAACTCAGATGAGTTTTCTGTTTTCAAACCCTCAGATGCATCTTCAATAACATTTCCTGTATCTGCATGTTTTTTTTTTTTATTATTATGTAAAGAGATAAAAATAAATAGAAAAGCCAAACCTGCAGAAAACACACTGAGAACATATGATTAAATTCAAGTACCACACATATATAGTGTATTACTTGCCTATTTCATTTCCGACCACTTCATTTTTTTTCCGTTTTACTTTTCCACTTTTTATGTCCCTTATCTTTTCACACTCTTCCACTCTGCCCCCCCAGTCTTAGCTTCACAATTTTTACATTCGAGATGATTTGGCATTATACCAAAATGATTGCTTTTCCCCATTTAATTCAAGCAGCCTTTCTGTCTCTTGCTCTCATATTCCCCATCCCAGTCACATTCTTAGAAAGACACACATGCTGTCCCCAGCTATTTTTATGGTACCACATTAGGACTGACTGTAAAATATTAACAAACAAGGCCACACAAAACTTTAATGTGACACCATGCATTTGTCTGGGAAAGGAAATAAATGAAAGAAAAGGCAGCAGAAGGCATAAAAATGACGAGACCATTTTTTTCTTTGATTAATTTGTGGACATATTTGTCATGATATTCTTGTTCCCCTCTGACAAGTGGTTTTGTCATTTGTTCTTTTATTTCTTTCTCTCCATCAACTCTTATAGACCTGAAGGACCCTGATGTGTTTTGTATAATCACTAAGTATCACAACACTGTGCAAACATGTAAGACACTACACATTTATCACAAATAGTACATCTAGATTTTGACCTCACTACTTTAACCGAACTGCTATTGGGATAGCTATAAATTATCCACAGCCACAGGGACTCTATTTTATTCTTTTTGGACTCCACTCAAGTAGGTTTACATGATTCACAGTTCAAAAGAATCTTTATTTAATCTGTATACCCATTGTCAAAACATGGCATTTTAGCTCCTGCCTTGGGATATGACTCCCCCCTATTCCTCAAAGCCAACTTTCTCCTGAATGGCAGACTTTTCCAGTGTTTCTTTACAAGCTGAGAGTCAAAAAAACTAGTACATCAAAACTGATGTAGAAGTTCAAAAAGTCAGTTGTCACACTGTTAAATTACATTTTGCTTTTATCAGAAACAACACCTCAGATCCATTCAGACGTGTTTGTGCCTTGATCCATTCCTGAATAAAAGAATGTACAGCACAAACATCTTCAGTAACAAAGACTGATGCACAAATTACAGCACAAATGCAACCCTCAAATGGACGGATGGATGTTATTAAATGCTTTTATAGGTATTTCCTTGCACCATAAGTAGAATGTTTCATGAGAATGTGTACATAGATTTACCCAGATCATTGTATTTCACTTTGTGAGCATGATTTACTGTCAGATGCTTCTGATGTTGCAGTGACATACAAGGTGTCCTCTGGTACTTGACACATCAACCGTAGCACTGGAGAGAGAATAAGGTTCTGTTTGAGAGATGGACAATGATGATGATTACCCAGTTCATTTAAATGTGATACCTTTTACAAGGGTCTACATGCGATGACTTTGGAGTGACAAAACCATCTATTACCATAACTGGGTGTAAAAACAGGAGTATTTGGCACCTAGAAATCAGACTGGGCTGGATGTCATGAAATTTGTTACAAGCTGAAATAGATAAAACAAAATTGTTGGAAACAGGTATCCGGGTCAGTCTGAAGCTTGAGGTTTTGGCTCACAAGGACATTAGAGAGATCAACTATTTTTTTTTTTATGTGTTTTCCTAATTATCTAAATAACTTGTAATATTACAGTAGTGCAAAAGTCTTGAGCCACCCTTTGGCTCAAGACTTTTGCACATTGGGAATTGGAAATATGTGCAGCGATTTATTGAAACATAAAAGCATACATGGAAATACAGTACAACTCTAACAAACTTGAAAGTCAATATTTGATATGACCACCTTTACTCTTCAACACTCTTCAACACTGAAGTTTACTCTTAGGTAAACTTCATTGTATTTTCTTTGAGTAGTCTACAGAAATAGTTCTCCAGGCTTCTTGAAGGACATTCAAAGCTCTTCTTTGGATGTTGGCTACATTTTGTTCCGTTCACTGTCAAGATGATCCCACACTGCTTCAATAACGTTGAGGGCCGGGCTCTGGGGAGGTCAATCCATGACTGATAATGTTCCATTGTGCTTTTCTATAGAGGTACATTATGTTTTTACTGCATTGGCAGTGTGTTTGGGATGAAGATGTTGCCAATCAGACACTTTCCAGATTTTGCATAGTGGATCAAAATTTCTGTTCATAATCAATTCTGCTTTCAATTATCAGTTTTGAAAAGATCCCCAACACCACTGGCTGAAATGCAGCCCCAAACCATGACAGAGCCTCTACTGTGGTTTACAGATGGCTGTAGACACTCACTGTTGTACCTCTGATGATTTGAGCCACAAATTTCAAATGTGGATTTATCACTCCATAAGATCTGTTTCCACTGATTTTCAGTACAGTTTTTGTGTAATTTGGCATACCTCAGCCTTTTCTCCTGGTTTCCCTTCCTTAATGATGGCTTCTTGACAGCCACCTTTCCACTGAGACCATTTCTGATGAGGTTTCTGCAGTAGATGGATAATGTGAAGGGTCAGATGCATCTCTCAGATCCTGTGTCAGGTCTTTGCTAGATTTTTTCCTATTTCTTAAGGACATGACTTTTGGGTACTGTTCATCAGCTGCAGGTAGTTTTATAGGAATACCTCTTTTTCTTTTGCTCTCCACTTGTCCAGTTTCTTCACATTTTTTAAGGACACATTGAACATCATACTGAGATATGCTTCTTAAAAAGCCAATAGTTTTTTTGAGAATCACCTTGTTGGAGCAAAAATACTATTTCATGTCTGTCAAACTGTAATCTATAGCATTTTTCATAGATTCAACTGAATAAATGGGAACAAATTATAAGTTTCTGCAACAGGCTGTTATTAAAGTGTCCTAAAAACAAATAAAATTGGTTCTCTGCTAAGTTGTTTTATGTATAGACAACACTGGTTCATGCCTTGAGATAGGTGCCTTTTTATGCATGAATAATTTATTGATCAGTGTTAAGTAAGCTTAACAAAGAAAAAATTCCTCTGAAAATGGTCAGTTACAAGGACTGCACTGAAAATGAGTAAAAAAGCAAAACTTTAGAAGACCAGAAAGCCTGGAGAACTACTGTTCAAGGACATTTTAAAAGTGACAAGAAAGTCTGGCTCTTTGGAATCAAAATATAAAGAAATAAGGGGGTGGCTCAATACTTTCACACAGTACTGCATATCTGTATGACATGAAAACAGAAGCATAATACGGACCCTTTATACTTCCTTTATACTTGACCAACATGGCTGTCTTTGTAAGGCCACTTCACAACTCTAAGCAACTTTGCTTCTAGGCATAGAGCCCAGCTCCGATGTATAGACACACCCATCCCTTAGCTGCTCTATATAATTTGATTTACCAGTTCCGTGATTGGATTACAAGGCTGTCATTGTTGTCCAAACTACGAAAGTCATGTCCATTAATTTACTGCGCACACAAACACACGCAGATTCAAAAATTAGATGAGGCAGATGAAAATCTCAGCCTCATCGGAATAATCCCCTTGCATGGTAACACATTAATGTTATGCATTTGCACACCAAACGTGAGAGATATTGAAGTGTGGAACAACACTCGCACACCCCCTTTCAATATTTACCTTGACCTAAATGCAAATGTATTTAGATCAAAGTAATTTCTATGGTTGCATGTTGTATAAGGCCTGGGTGATACAATTTCACTGAGGCTGGTGTTTCAATGAACTGCTGTATAGCATGATGGCACGTTACTATTTTCTAAGTGATGTTTAAATTTCTAGCTATTTTCTCCATTATAGAAACAATTTCTGATAACACAATAAACCTAAAATTGCTGGAGTCAAAAGAATCTAGCTAGCAATGGGGTCATAGGACAGGAAAGCTTTGCCTATAACAGCTTCAGTCTGTTCCTCGACAATCACTGTCTCACCCATGACATGATGATTAGAGGCAGCTGCATGTAAACAAGTGGCTTGTGTCTGACCCAATCTTCTCTGCTCACTGTCCTCCTTGCACATAAACATAAACAGTTTAGCGTATTGGAACAGCACAGGCTAAATAAGCCACATGCCAGTTGGAGAAATGAAACAACAGCTATTTAGAGACAGACAGTATATAACAGTCAAATCTATTTCTGCTTCTCTTCTATCGCTCCCCCTTCGTTTTCTCCTCGGATACACAGTTCTTGGCAGTCTTCCTCCCCCAGTCTCCCTCCCACTGCTTGACAGAAGAAGAGTGGCAGCCATTTGTATTACTGTTAATATGGGTAAAGGCGTGCATACTTGTGTCGGAGTATATGTCTGTATGTGGCATATGCGCTTTTGTAAGTGCATGCATGCAAGTGTATATGTTTGCAAAGCTATTAGTGAGCACATCATTCAAGCATTATATCAGCCCTCAGGGCCACATAAATGAAGGTTCTCGAGATTTAACATGGTGCATAGGGAGAAAGACACATCCACAAAGAGCACCTGTCAAACAACTTCATTTGTTTGCATAACTGTGCGTTTGTCTAGGTGTACAGTGCTGTGAAAAAAGTACTTGTCCCCTTCACGATTCCTTTTTTTTTTATTTATTTTTTAATTCTTTGTTTCAGATCATCAAACAAAATATTAGATAAAGATAACCCAACTGAATACAAAAAGCAGCTTTTAAATGATGACTTCATTTATTAAAAGGAAAGAAAGATATCCAAAGCCCTGTGTGAAAAAATAATTGCCCCTGACCCTATTGAATCATGAATTAAAAATTTACTACTTTTTTGGGGGGAAACTGAATTCAGTTTCACAAGCAACACCCAGTAGATTACTTCCAGACCTATTCAATCAAGAAATCACTTAAATAGAACCTGTCTGACAAAGCAACACATCATGCCACAATCTAAAGACACTCAAGAACAGATGAGAAGCAAAGTCACTCACATCTATCAGTCTGTTTAGGGTTACAAAGCCATTTCTAAGGCTTTGAGACTCCAGCGAACCACACTGAGAGCCACAAATGGAAAGAACTTGGAACAGCCACTGTACCAAAATTACTCCAAGAGCACATCGATGAGTCTTCCAGGACATTGCAAAAAGAACCCACGACAACATCTAAAGAAGTGCAGTCCTCACATGCCTCAGTTAAGGTCAATGTTCCTGATTCAACAATAAGAAAAAGACTGGGCAAAAATGGCATCCATGGGAGAGTTCCAAGGCGGAAACCACTGCTGACCAAAATGAAAACAAAGGCTCATCTTTGTATCCCACTACATCTGGTGTAAAACTAACACAGCATTTCATAAAAAGAACATCATAATGGTCTGGGGCTGCTTTGCTGCCTCAGGACCTGGAGAGCTTGCTGTAATTGATAGAACCATGAATTCTGCTCTCTACCAGAAAATCCCGAAGGAGAATGTCCGGCCTTCAGTTCGTGCCTTGAAGCTCAAACACACTTGGGTTATGCTGCAAGATAATGATCCGAAACACACCAGCAAGTCCACTTCTGAATAGCTCTGAAAATTCTGGGCTTACATCCGATTGAGATGCTTTGTCATGACCTTAAACAGGCCAGTCAGGCTCAAAAACACTCCGATGTAGGTAAATTAAAACAATTCTGCAAAGAAGACTGGGGCGAAATTCCTCCAAAGCAATGTGAAAGACCCATTGCCAGTTATCAGAAACAACTGGTTGCAGTTCTTGCTGCCAAGGGTGGCACAACCAGTTATTAGGTTTAGGGGCAATTACTTTGAACATAATGCCAGGTGGGTTT
Source organism: Archocentrus centrarchus (assembly GCF_007364275.1). Classification (NCBI taxonomy): domain Eukaryota; kingdom Metazoa; phylum Chordata; class Actinopteri; order Cichliformes; family Cichlidae; genus Archocentrus; species Archocentrus centrarchus. The sequence goes on along the minus strand of NC_044349.1, from coordinate 27,590,445 downwards.
GGAAAGCTTTTTTCCCTTAATAAACAAAATCATCATTTTAAAACTGCATTTTGGATTTACTTGGGTTATCTTTTCTAATATTAAAATTTGTTTGATGAGCTGAAACATGTGAGTGTGACACGTGCAAAAAACTAAAATCAGAAAGTGGGCAAATACTTTTTCACAGAGCTGTATGTGCGTGACCAAGCAAGAACCCAAGTAGATTCATGACTGCAATCAGTGCCGTGAGTCATCATCAAGGCTCACTGAAGGTTTCCCCATCAATGTTTAGGGCTGCAGGGAGCTGCCGGCCAACCCACACAAAGATAGACGCATAGACACACAGTGAGACACAATGTGGAAGGCGCTGAGTCACCATACACCCACTGTCTGTCTGCTTATGTACTGATTAATAGCTCTGATCACAGGACCATCAAATACATGTTCAGGTCTCACTGTAGGCAATGTTCACTTCTCTCCATAAACCTTTGATGAAGCAGGAGTGGAAAGTGACATGCCGATCTCAAGCTCAATGAACTCTGTGTGGTTCACAGTCACATAAATCAAGTTCAAGATGAGAAATTACTGACTCACCAGTTGGCAAAAGTTATATCACCTTACCAATGAATATGACTACTTTAAAAAGTTTTTGGTCAACTAAAAGAGAACCATTTCTATGTTTTTTAAGTTGGTATTAGTTAACTTGTTAACTCTTCACAAGTCAGTTGGACTCTCTGTTTAGTGCTGCTTACCAAATGTTATCATGCTAGCATGTTAAATGAAGGCATGGAACATAGTAAATACCTGCTAAATAATACTATAACTATTGTGTCCTCGAATTGCATACTTCTTTACTTACGCTCACTGTTTTGACTGTTCACTCTGACAGATACAGCTAGACAACAGTGCAGTACAAGTACAAAGATGGTGTACTTATAACAGTCAAAAAGCCTTGAAGACAATCAACCAATTTTCACCCAGTCGAAGGAATAGAATCATGAACGCCAAAGATACAACTCTAAGTGTTATTGCAAAGTGTTTAGGAACTGCAGTTACTCGACCACAAAGTGACAGATGGCAAAGTTAGAGTACGGACAGTAAGTCCTGAGGGACACAGTGCGTAAAAGTCTGTTTACTCAGTAACTGCAGACGTGTATGTATACCTCATGTAGCATTAACATCAGCACAAAAAAGGCACCAGGAGCTTTGTGGCATGGGTTTCCATGGCTGAGCAGTTCCTGAAGGTGTACTGTGTAGGTGGCCCAGAACTTTTGTTCATATGGCATTATCAACACCACTGCTAGCTAACATCAGAATTTTTTCAGGTATTGGTGTTATTATGTTTGATCAGAGGTTGGACCATTAATAATACAATGAAGTATTATCTAAATTGGGACCTTCTTAGTCCCGTTTAGTTCTGCACGTTCCTGCAGGGTTCCTCCATTCCATCCTACAATAATCATGCTACACACGAAGTTAATTTATTCTGCATATCATATGTACTGAGTTTTGAATGGTTTGCTACATCCCAATCCCACTGCAGCCTTCTAATGCAGGGCTTTGTGACCTTAGCTTTACCAAAACCCATTAAAATTTACATAATGTCTAAAGATTCTAGTTCTAAGAATATGATTTTTATTATTTTGTCTGATATATTAGAGACTGACATTCCAACAGTGATGCTATGAGTTATATGCCATTGCATAATTTATTGCACTTGAGAAGTTTAGACACATGTAAAAAACATAAAATAAACATGAAATCTCTACCCTCAACATCCATACACTGAAGCATGAAGTCTGTGTCCCCATACAGGGAGAAAGCTAGTCATTTGTAACGCTGAGGATAGACTGTCTCATGGGCTGCCACTCTATGAATAATTCAGCTTCACATGCTAATGCTGTTAACTCGGTCACTTCAACTTTATGCACACACAAACTTGTACATACACATGCATGAATACCCAAAAGAAAAATAGTCACCTTAGACATACATTTCAAACTGTGCATGTATCAAGCATGCACACAACCACACACATTTCCTTCTATTCCTTCATAAATGCACACAAACTCCAGTTGCTTTACTTGTTTGAGTCAATATTTTCTTGGAAGACAGGCTGAGGTGACCTTTGACCTCGACTTTGGTGAGGTCAGCTGCTTTCACCACAGAGCCCAGTGACTCAGGACTTTTCTGCTTGTTGCTTGGTAACAGAGCGCAGCGGCCGGAAAAAACCCATCTCAATCCAGACATCCCTTTGCTCTCCCTTTTTATCACTTCATTTACACAGTCATTAAAGGATTGAAACAGTAAGAGGTAAAGAGAATGAAGAAATGGGGTTCTTCTCTAATCACAGAGAGCCTTTAAAAAGGAATAATACCACATCAAGTTTGTTTGAAAGATTGGGATCCATTCATCACTCGTTGGTCAATCTCCTTTTAAAAATCTTGACATCTTTCCCTCTGCTGCCATCACTCGACTACATTTGGTTTCATCACATTAACTTGTTATCCCTGCTGAGATGCATGAGAGGGAAGAAAGAGAAAGAAAAACTAGCACGTCTCACTGGGAGTAAGTGAAGAAGTAAAAAAAAACATGAAAGAAAGATGAAATATGTGAAAAACAATGCCACAGAGAATAGATGACCTCCCTCACCTCTTTTCTGCAATCTTTTTCTCTTACTTCCCCTTGCTACTTCATTCTACTTTGCCTGGAAGACATAGCGAAACAGTGTGTACAACAGCGCAACTATTCATCTTTCTTCTTTGTCCCTCTGCAGGACATACATATTCATTTAAGATGCCAGTGAGTGTGTCTGTATGCATGGAAGGTGCCCAAATGCATGTGTACGTACATCCACTGCGGCAAGTAGCAGAGTACTAAGATGCATAATCTACATTATTCAACTCAGTTAAAGATCATAATGAGTTGATATCAGCATGCAAATTGGGCATGTGACAACAAACCCCAAACATGCAAATAAAAGCAGCCAGGGACTTAATCCTTCCCAGATTACACACATTTCAACAAAGAGAGAGAGAGACTAACAGAGAGGGGTAGAGTTTGGTCTTGATAATCATACAGTAAAGACCCAAAATGAAAGAATTCTATGTGCTTATGCAAACAATAGGTAGCTTACTGCTTGTTTGTTCCACCTGCGTGTGTCTTATGTAAGCAGGTGTGTATACGATATAAGCTTTGTGTTCCTGTGTGCAGTGACTCGCTGTGACAGTCATTGCACTGTGGGGTACTGTGTAATAATGGGTGTAACATCACACTCGGCTTCAGTCCAAACTTCCTCCACATCTTAGACTTCCTGTCTGTGGGGATCAGCACTAATCCTGGCAGCTACTGTTCTATAACACGGGTCTTTCACAGATTTCCTTTACTCAACTTCTTTCCAACATCTGATTGTGGTGGATAAGTGGATGCTGGCACAAGGAGAAACAAACTTCCACGCCAAGCCCTGAAAAAGAATTGTATTAATCCCGCATTTTTAGAAATATATGAAGGAACATATGATGCACAGAGTTTGAATCCCTGACAGTAGAAGATATTGTCAATAAATAGATATGGTGGAACACAAAGATAACTGCATCTATCTAGTGAAGAATGTGCAAGAGGAAGTCCATCTGATGCAACAACTATGTTGAGAGTATAGCCAGAATATAAAGATGTAAGATTTCAATGTGTATTTCTGCCAGAAATCAGGAATTTTTCTCAAGCCCTAATATGTGTTTGTACATAAGAACTCACACACATACACACACGAATATAATTTGTTTTTGAGCGGTGAAACTGCTCTTAAGGACGTGTATGTTGTTTAGAAAAGAAGGTTTGCATAAACATGCAAATTACAACTCATACATACAGATGTGGGTGCACAACTAACAAAATAAAAAAAGCATAAAGGCCCAGAGACAGCAACTGGCTGGATGAGTTATAGACAGGAGCCTAACAGCCTCAAGGAGAGTTACTTTAGTATCCCGATGGCACTGAAAAAAGGTTCATCTTGGTTAGGTTAGGCACAAAGGTAAGCCTAAACAGAATGAGAGCGACAATCATTCAGATTGACAGGTTCCATTGTAGGTGGGCTGTGACAAATTTGCATGTACTGTCACGGTGATTTCACACAACTTAACCTGTATTCCTCCCTCTGTGATGGCGTAGAGCTGGGAGAGAGGGAGGCCTGATGAGAGGAAACACTCGCAAATGTCTTGTTTGAGGAGAGACAATCTCAAGGGAATCCTCACTCTTCATGTACTTCTGTGTGTGTGTGTGTGTGTGTGCGTGCGTGCGTGCGTGCGTGTGTGTGTGTGTGTGTGTGTGTGTTGCACACTGAGGAACTGAAAGCTTGCAGGAGTACTTTCATCTTTTTTGTTCTTTGTGGAAAGGTGGCAATTATAATTTTAGTGGAAGTGACAACACTTTGCAATTGTTCGATGTGTGTGATCTAAAATAAATGGCATTCTTAAAAGCAGCAGTCAGCCGTGGGCCACTTATGAGCTCGTCTTGTCAGGTGGGCATGAGTACTAGTGGATGTTGAAGGGGGAATAGAGAGGAGAGGAAGAACAAGAGAAGAATAAAAAGAAACAAGAGTTGGTAAGATGGAGACAGAAGTATTGTTAACATAGTTCCGTGTGTTAACAAAACTATGGCTAAAATAAGAGGATCTAAAAACTGGAAGCAAAGCTGACTTAGAGGTAGAAAGAAATTCAAGTCTGCTCTCTTTCCTACTACTTGACAATGAATCAGTAGGCAGTCTCACAAAGTCAAATCAAGACTTTGCTTCTTATTGATTGTCAGGAGTCATTATTTGGACAAATAAATTTCAGTTTGATCAGAAAAGTTCATTGTGGGTTGTTTTTTTGTGTGTGATTTTTGTTTTATTGGGTTAGTTTAGGGGTTTTCCTCCTTTCGAATTCTAAAGGTCTAAAGCATTAGCTGGTGTTTCCTTTCTTTGTTGTGTTGAATACTGAAAGAGATTTTCATCATGTATGACTAATCAATGTAGTGTCATGGGTATCTGGGACTGTATGGTCAATATTAAGTACAGAAGAATGAAGCACCAGTGCAGAAGTGTCAATTCCTGCATCCAATAAATTTGATCAAACAAGCTATATTAGAGCCCATGGTAAGCCAGAGGCATATTGCTTTTTTTTCCCCCACTGACATCACTAGCAATTTTGCGGGTCATTACTCAAAAAAAGTATTTTATCACATATTAAGTGGCTTTTAAAAAATAAAGCATTATGCCTGTTTTCCACTAGTACCGACTCAGTTCAGCTTGCCTCAACTCAACCCTACTCTCTTCAGTTTTGTTGTGTTCCATTACAATTCAGTACTTAGTGAGGTTGTTATAGCAAGGCAGCACGGCTGTCCTGTGAAGTCATTTGTATGCGACACAAACACAAACGGTCGATCTGTCTTGCTCCCTCTGGATTCTGTCGTCTGCCACGAAGCACAAAAACATTTGCACCTCATCGTTGGACCACGGTGTTGGTTAGTGTGTAGCCATTTCACTCATTGTCGAGTTTCAACAATGGCGGCTTGGATTCTTATGAAGGAGTCGCTCTCATGACTCATCTTGTGACATCACTGCCTGGCCAGTCAGTGGCATGCAGTCTGTTGACGTCACATTTTTTGGCTCAACTCAAGCTCTTTATAGTGCCACAACAACATTCGCCTCAAGGAGCTTTATACTGTAAGTTAAAGACCCTTCAGTAATACAGAGAAAACCCCAACAATCAAACAACCCCTGATGAGTAAGCACTTTGTGACAGTGGGAGGGAAAAACTCTCTTTTAACAGGAAGAAACCTCCATCAGAACCAGGCTCAGGGAGGGGCAGCTATCTGCCGTGATGTTCTTGTCCTTTAGTGCAATTAAAAAGCAGTCTGTATATCTCCACTCCAAAAAAGTTGGAGACTGCGGCACCATTTCCCTCCTGGGACACAAACTGAAATCAGCTGATTTCAGTGTATGGGGTAACAACAAAATCGTAACTTTAATATGATTACCTAATTTTGTAAAGGAAAAATATAATGTGATATAACGCATTACACTCAATGCTGATTACAACACATTACAGTGCTGCATAAAAACACCTCCACTGACTACTGTCAGTAAGATGGAGACAGTTTTAGCCTTGCACAACCGCACTGTTTTATTCAATTTAACAGCTCCAATAGGTGTTGGATTTTCCAAAACAACAAAAATAACAGCTGCATATGAGTTAAAATGAGTGACGCAGCAACACAATCGTTCAAAAACAACAAAACTCTGCTCTTTGAACCCAGCTGGACTGAAGTAGCCTGAATAGACTATAATTATGGAACCTACTTCTATGAGCAACAACAAGCAACAAAAAGAAACCAAAAAAAAAAAGAGCAAAAGTTCCATGCTGTGACCCCACCATCAACCTCCCATAGTTTCTGTCTGAAACTTCTGGCTGATTCAAAGTCTCTGCATAAACGCCCTCCTACTCAGCCGTTTCCTTCATCCTTTCTATGACAACATGCATAAACAAATTCAAAGTGAACTGAAGTCCCTCCCTAAGCACTGTCCACCATATGGCCTGAGAAGAGAAAGTTTTAGCATTCAATTTCCATTCCAGCACATTCATTAGTATTCATGAATATGCAAATCCAACTGTCCCTGTTGCCAACTGCCATGTAAGCTCCCACTGGGAGGTGTCAGCATTGTCAGGGGAGAAAAAAAAAGGCCAACGCCCTTCCGGTTGGTAGGACAGTGCGTGTGTGTGTGTGTGTGTGTGTGTGTGTGTGTGTGTGTGTGTGTGTGTGTGTGTGTGTGTGTGAGAACCTCAAACAGATGCTCCTGTATATTTATGACCCATCTGACTGCTGTGTCAAAAGTGCTGGGAATAAAAGCAGCCCCATAGCATCACCCATACAAAAATCATACACAGGCAGGGATAGTGAAGGTTTGAAGGACTTGCGAACAACCTTAACAGACCTAAAGCTTACAAGGTAAAATGCAAAGTAAATACCAGCCTCTTGTGAGTGTGAAGAATAATGAAAGAAATGAAAAGGTGTGACAGTATCAAAGGCAAGCCAAGCTACAACATTCCATAGTTTACCTTGTACTGTGGAGGGAATAGGAGGGAGACACGGCGACAGACACACAAATACAGACACACACAGTCAATACATATGCAAAGTTTCTCTGTAGGAAGTTGCTGTGTCAGCAGCTCCAGTGGCTCACTGCAAAATGAAGGGTAATCTCTAGGTAGAAAGTACTTAGGGCACAAAATACACACACACACACATCCTCACCAACTCCAAGGGAGTCAGCGCAGGGGGAGAAAGAGTAGCTGATAAATGCTTCAGCACAGTAAAAAAGGGACTCACTGTGGACCCAAACTTGACAGTCCTTCTTGCAGAGTCAACACACCTTGGAGTCTATTCATGACTACAGTGGATGGTGAAAATGGAAAGCCACTTATCCACAATACCAACAAACAATTTGATGGAGGAGGAGTTTCAACTGGATGTGGCAAAGCCTGGACCTCTACTCCCTAGAAAAGATAACTCCATCCACACGGGCATGATCTGAGGTTTACAATAAAAAGAAAGCAGTTTATCAGCTTCAGCCAATGTGTGCAAACAAGGCTGCTTACACAGCCTTTTAATAATCTTGCAACTACCTGACAAGGTCGTGTGATGTGGGATGCAGGTTTATTCCACTGCAGCATCATTAAATGAACAGGGTAGTTTGTAAAAAATACCAGCTCTCTCTGTTTAGATTATAACGTAATAGTTATCAGAGGATAAACAGACAGCATTATAAATAAATATGCTGCTTTCATGTAGTATATCCATTTTCTTATTTTTAAAAAGCACTGATATCATTGAGATGCATTAATATTAAACAGTAATGAAACAGAAATATCTCATTTTAGATTTTGAATGCTAGAATTTCCATTTCATTTATTTTCTCCAGTTAACCATATTGAGGTTTTTAATCTTAATCATTTCAGTAGCTCCAGGAAAAAGAAAAGGAGAGTAGACAGTGAGTGTCTGAGGCAGACGCCGTGACACTGGGGACATGACATAGCTGTGGGAAGGTGTGCCTTAACTAGGTTACTGCTACAGTAGTGGATATATGGAGACAGATGAGAATGGGAACAGTAACTTTATTTGTTGCTGTACAGTTAGGTCTTCCTGGATGACTCCCTGCACCGTGTGCTGAGTGACTGGAGGGGACCATCAATCCACCTGCACACAGAGAACCTCAATGTAAACTGTTATTACACAGTAAAAATGTCATGATATACATGTTTAAATTGAATTTCAGTTCCCTGATGGAGGAGAATATAATCCTAATGTGCTAGCAGCTCTGTATGTCACTGTGCCATATTGGACAACGGCGGTGACAATGACAAAACCAGCTGATGTAAAATTCTATAATACAACTATAAAAGTCTTATACAGAGCCAATATAAAATTGTCTTCATATCACTGTGGACACTGTAATCAAGTGATACAATGATTGTAAAATATTTTTAAACTCTGAAATAACATTCAGTTCCTAATTACTTAATAAATTAACAAAGTTTAAGTTATTGCTCCCACTTACTCTTTTGTTCAGTGTGTACTTCTAAATCTGTTAAAGCTACAATTCACCACAAGGGAGCAAAACCAGAATCTAAAACCAGGTTAAAACTGAACATAGATACTTAAAAGAATAAATTATAGCCTGCTCTCTTAAAACTATTCTTTCACAGAACAAAATGTCATTTGCTTGAGTTGTTTTGCTTTGCTGTATTCAAATCTGCATATTGGTGTGCATCCTAGTTAAGCTGGAGTGCATTGATCGTGGTATAGAGGGAAAAGAATGTTTTCCACTGAGGAGGTTTGATTGAATACAGTGCAGGGTTATTGACAATGAGAAACACACACACACACACACACACACACACACACACACACACACACACACACACACACACACACACACACACACACACACACGTTATGTACACATGCATAACATGTGCTCCACTGCTAGTAGTCTCACCTGAAACAGTCATACATCATTGCTGACTACCAACTATGATCAATACCCAATTAACATGGTCTAAATATGGCCCATGGAGCAGATACATCTCTCTCACACACACACACACACACACACACACACACACACACACACACACACACACACACACACACACACACACACACACCAGATGCACATGTGAAGGCCTATTCCATCTAACTAAAAGGATTTTCAAGCTGCAAGTCAGTAGGTGTGGGGCTATGTGTGGAGGCCCGGCATTCCTCACTGGAGAGCAGAAGTAGAATAACACATCTCCGCTTTGTGAAAGCTTGACGGGTGTTACCGGCTAATTATTCCCCCAGCTCCTTCCTGCAGTGTCACGGCTATAGCTTCCCCCCTCTCAAACAGCTGCTCTGCTAATTACCTCTGGTGGCAAGTACTGTAGTCTCTCTCTCTTGCTCTGTCTGTCTCAATTACCCACTCTCTTTCTCCTGCTCTACCTCTCCATATTGTCAGAGTTAAGACACAGAGACACGAAGCTGAGACTGAGGAGCAACTGGATAAATCTATCCCATAGAGAAGTTGTGTTGTTCTGCCAGCATGTGACAGTAAAAGCAAGGATGCTAGCAGGATCAAACAGTGTGATGCAGAAGCTCATAAAACAAACACACTTTGTAAAAATAAATTTTAATGATTAATTATCCAGGCTAAGATGGAAGAGACTTACTTTTGTGTGGCTTTGTGTATTTGCTACAGTCTGTGTCAACACTTGTCTGTACCCCGTTTGTGCGAGCTGACTGTGATGACAAGCTAAGGCGACAGGATTAGTGCACCCCTGTCTGTCATTCAAACAGACTAACACATGCACACACACAAACACACACCAGCTCTGATGAACGCAAACATTCGCACAAAATTCACAAATTCGCCTACCTGCACACAAGGGAGCGCGACACATGCAGGTTAATTGACTTCTCTTTTAGCTGTGAGACATTCTGATGGAGTCAGCACATTCAGAGGAGAAAGCAGTAGGTGAAGAGATGCAACAAGACTGCCTTTCGCTCTGTCTGTCTTTCTGAGTCGGAAGGATTATTACATAGGACAAGGCCTCTACTGCTGTGGTGTAAATATGATAATGAAGTGTACAGGAGAGAGGATTACACTATCCTAACTCTCCCATTGGTCTAATCCAGGTTCACATATTTGCATAACACACCTGAGTACTGCATGCATCCCACCAGGACATCGCTGATATGGATACAACAAGTAGTATGTGCAGACTGTTTACACTAGCATAAGAAAAGAGAATTGAGAATTGCCACTAGGGGATTTGCAGCAGTGCCTTTGTAGCTGAAATAATGCTGAATCAGAATGTGCAGTTTGTGCTGTGATACACTATCACTTGTGTGCTTGGAGCGTTTCAACAATTTCAAATGAAACTGCACCGAGTCTGTATAACAAGCATAAATAATATTTGAATTGCATGCCGCCTATAAGCAGATTATTGAGTTTCCAATAATAATAGCGCAGGCTATGCTGTTGTTGATGCAGTACAAAGTTATATGACATCTTTGCCACACTCTGCTTTCAAAAAGAGCCTATTATGGTCTGCCATGTTGGCATTTGTGCTGTAGAGGAGGGAAAGAGTTGCTTTATGCCAGCTTTGAAAAAGGGCCCAAACAGCCCAAGAGATGCAGGGAGCATTCTGTGGCTAGAAGATTTGTACAGAAAGCTGGTAATTGAGCTCTACATTTTGTTGGGTGTTAAATTCTAAGACCCGCCAGGCACCCTATCCTACAGACTTCTGAGTTATGGAGGATGTAAAAATCCATACCTGGAGACTTATCACAAACAGTCCAGCTCTCAGTGAGGTCTAAAACACTATAGAGGGTTAGACTCTATCGTCTGACAGGGATCCAGCAGCAACAACATCTGCACCATTCACTTCTCTCCATTACTTTCATTCCATCCTGCATCTATCCATCCATCCTCACCTCATCTCCGTCCTGTCAAAGCAGTGGGGCTGTATGTCAGCCCAGCATGTGTGTGCGCGCACCTCTATTCTTGTGTGTGTATTAGTGCATGTGCACGTGTGAGAGGGCACCGGTTGTATGTCATGGTTGTCTCCTGCCCGGAGAATCATGTTATTGATTGGATGCACGTCCTGGTGGACTATAGGTAGCCATGACTGATCGCATGCGGCACAGCATCGAGGGCAAGGCTGTCAGAGCACCTGGGGTGACAGACTAAAAAAGTGATAAGATGGGAAAATAGACGAAGATAGCTCAGAAGATTGCAGAGGGATTTAAAAGTTAGTTCAACCAAATCATGAAAAAGGTTTTATGATATTTGCCTCTAAGGCTGGGATTATACGCCTGGGCACAAAGACAGCTAACTGCAGACACCACAAACATATAGCTGTTCTTATTTTACTACTTTGTAGTTCACTTGGCATCTACTTGGCTGTTACACACAGAGTGGATGCCCTTTTAATGTGGTGACATTTTAGATTGGAGGATATGCGGACACCTTCACAGAGCCTTGCTTACAGCCTCTGATGCCAAAATTTACATCACCTGGACTCTTGCAGGAGGTGGAAAATGTAACACTAGCATAACACTTCTACATCACCCTTAATAGAATGGAGGTCTTGGACGTCCCTGAGTGACCATTTTTTCAGTAGACTTCATTAGTTTTTAAATGGGCAATTATTTGTCAGATGTGAATTGTGTGTAATTATATGAATAAAAATTTGTTTACAGCAGGATTCGTAGGCTGGTAGCTAATAGCCTGGGCACATAAAATTAAAAATTGTTGAGAAAATATGTTCAGTGTGTGCTTTTGTTAGATGAACCAAGCATTTACAAAACAACATAGGAGAAGAGAGTGAAGGGTATAGAAAGGCAAAGCCAGAATGTGAGGGAGTGAGAGTAAAACAGGAGGCGGCATACTGATATGAGGTGGTGCACTCAGACAGAGGCTGATAGGCTTGAAGGTGAACCAATCAATTATTCTCCACCGTCAATAATTCAGAGTAGACTCTGTGTATGTGGACCACCACACTAACACATGAAAACACACACACACACACACACACACACACACACACACACACACACACACACACACACACACACAGCCCAGACCTCTGATTTGATTTAAGATGACCAGTCAATGTGGATTCAAGGCTTCAGAGGGCCGAGACTTTAAATTATTGCTCAGCTTAAAGACAGGGGATGAGCAATATTTTCTCGTTCCATAGCAAAGCCCTCTTATTCCAGTCCACCCTCTCTTACCCAGCTTTTCTCATCTTACTCTAGGTCTCATCAAGAGGGAACTCTTAATGAGTCCCAAGCCAGCAATGCAGGAATACAGGCCCCTCTTGGCTTGCACCCTTAGTGTTTCACACTTAACTTTTCTCTCAAAAGCTCTGCATTCTCTCCTCTTTTTTTCTTGCTCCCCCTCGCTCTCCACCTTGCTGTGTCTTTGTCTTTCCCTCTGTACTCTCACACACACTCGCAGACGCATGCATGCACACTCACATGGACACACACTATCCATTTCTCTGTAATTGAAAAGATGCCCTGGCTGTTTGCCACACTACTAAAGTGGATCAGATGGCAGAATATCCCTGAGGTAGTACATCTCCAACAGAGTGAATTAAAGAGAAAAACCTCACTCTCTCTCTCTCACTATACCCCTCTGTCTTTCCTTCTTTCCATCCCCCTCGCCTGCCCACGCACACTCACACAGTCAAACACAGTGAGTAAGGCTGACTGTGCCATTCCTAATGTCCCATCTCTCTCCTTTTTTTGTTCTAGCCCTCTATTACAATATGAATGGGTCTGTTAAAGTGGAATTGGACCATTTGTCTTGTGTGAGTTTCTTCTTCCTGACACAAGGACTAGAAAATGACTCCTCAGCTATTTAATAACAGGCAAGAGTCTGAGGTCTCAGAGATGAAAGCATACTGGAGAAAAGACTTGCTTTCTCCTTGGCTGAGATGACAGAAAGGAAAACTATAACACAACATCAGTCCTCAATCAAAATCTCCACCAACAGCAGCAAATAATCAGTGAGTCAACACAGCTGAAATCACCCCTGTACATCACCAATTTTTTTTTTCTTCCCAGCAGTTCTAGTTTGTGTGAAACCTGGGCAAGACGTGTGTCTGTGTATTTTTGCTGACTGGAAGAAAGAACAAAAAAGAAAAAACTACTACACTTATCACAGAAGTGATAATACAATTAAATTAAATTCAGTTTTATTTATATAGCACCAAATCACGACTACAGTCACCTCAAGGTGCTTTATATTGTAAGGTAAAGGCCCTAAAATAATACAGAGAAAACCCCAACAATCAAACAACTCCCTATTAGCAAACACTTGGCAACAGTGGGAAAAAAAACTCCCTTTAAACAGGAAGAAACCTCCAGTTGTGACCAGTTGGGACGAGGGGAGAGAGAGTGGATAAAAGACATGCTGTGGAAGAGAGCCAGAGATAAGTAATAATTAAATGCAGAGTTATGTATAAACACACAGAGTGAAAAGAGGTGAGTAAAGTAGTAACACTTGGTGCCTCATGGGAAGCCCTCCAGAACCGTAGAACTATTGCAGTGTAAAGAAATACATGAGCTTTGAGCTGTAAAATACAATAAATTAAAAAAAAAGATTACATCAGGGATAAATGGGAGCATTTTAACACGGAGGACGATCTGCAGCTACCTCTCCACATGGCAGCCTTGCAATGTTGCAACTTATTTAAGACACAAGCCAAAGTCAATTTAAAAAGTATGCGCACTCATGCATGTTACCCATGATCAGCAACAGGATGCAAGCTACCTTGCAATGGGCTGATAGGGCTGATAGAGCTGACTGATATAGTATACATTAAATTCATACTATAATGTTAAAAAAAATATTTCTCTTATGATACTGCATGATTTTACGATGCACGTCACATGTATTGATTCATATTTACTTTTTTTTTCAAAATGAACTGCTCGCAAATGTTAAAAACTGTTTAACAGTCTGACTACATGACAAATTTAGACAATTTTGTATGTACAACAATGAAGAAAGTTAAAAGTTAATCACTGGTGTCTGCCTAATTTTTCAGGTTAATGCCAATTTATTTTTGCACTTTTCATAGTGAGCCCTTGGTATTTATCGAGCTTCTTGTGTCTTGCGTTTTGTTCAATATGCTTGCTTTTTTTTAAAAATGAGAGGATATGGTTGTTCTTTTTTAAATCTTTGTTATTTGCTTTGCTTGCTGTCTTCCCGTTGAAAATGATAGCTCTAAAATATTGCTGAAAAGTTAAGTGAATCTTTCATCCTACAAGAGGACCTGTAATAAAAAAATTATGGTGGGTAACACTTAACTATTTTCTTTTCTATGGATTTTATTTCTTTTGCTTTGCATCTTACAACATTGGGTTTTAAACCAAGCTCTTATTACAGTTATTGAGCACAATAATTCAACTTGTTTCTTGTGGGTATTGGACTCTACCAGGGCTGCCCTTTGTCATCAATTCCATCCATCCATCCATCCATTTTCTTCTGGTCGCAGGGGCAGAACCCTAAGCAGAGAAGCCCAGACTTCCCTCTCGCCAGCCACCTCCACAAGCTCATCCGGAGGCATCCCAAGATGTTCCCAGGCCAGCTGTGAGATATAATCTCTCCAGTGTGTCCTGGGTCTACCCCAGGGTCTCCTCCCAGTAGGACATGCACCTCACCTCACCTAAGAGGCGCCCGGGAGGCATCCTAGTCAGATGCCCGAGTCACCTCAACTGGCTCCTCTCAATGTGGAGGAGGAGCGGCGCTACTATGAGCCCCTCCCGAATGGCTGCACTCCTCAACCACTCTCTAAGGGAGAGGCCAGCCACCCTTTGGAAGAAGCTCATTTCTGGCACTTGTATTCGTGATCTCATTCTTTCGGTAACTACCCAAAGCTCTTAACCATAGGTGAGGGCAGGAACGTAGATCGACCGGTAAATCCACAGCTTCACTTTTACGTTCAGCTTCCTCTTCAACACGACAGACCAGTGCAGCGTCCACATTACTGCAGACGCAGCCCCGATCTGTCACCAATTCTTTTCATAATTTTTATGGACAGGGTGTCTAGGTGCAGCCAAGAGGAGGAGTTGCATCAGATTAGATCATCTCAGGACCCCATCTCTGCTTTTTGCAGATCATGTGGTTCTGTTTGTTGTGGTGAGCGTGAATGTAAAGCTGTCAATTTACCAGCTGATCTATGGTCCCACCCCCACCTGTGGCTACCAGCTAGTGAGCAAAAGAATAAGATTGCAGATCCAAGTGGCAGAAGCAAGCATCCTCCAAAGAGTGTCTGGGCTCTCCATACAGATAGGGTGAGGAGCTCAGTTATTCAGAAGAGGCTCAGAGTCAAGACACTCAAGACATGCTTGAGCGATCACAACCCTCGGCTGGCCTCGGAACGCCTCAGTGTCCCACCAGAAGAGCTGGAGAAGGTGGTTGGGAGGATGCCTGGAGGTCTGCTTACACTGCTGTCTCTGCTACCCAGATATGGACTGACCGACAGAAAATATCCAAAGAACTGAAGGTCACAAACAACAGCCTTATTTGCTTTGCATAAACCGGTTTAACAAATAGGTTTTGTGTGGAAAGTGTGTGTTGGTGCATTTTATTCACATTTCTAACAATATCAGGGCAGCTACCCTCTGTGTCTTGGTTCAGCAGACAACAGGTCTGATTGGATTAAGACACTCTTCAGTGGATTAGTCATGTCTGCTGTAACGCTGGACTCGCAGAAAGAGAGAGTGAGTTGTGTCTGCTTCTGTCTGTGTTTCAATCTCATAACTGCATGCGTGTGAGGCAAAAAAACAAGAGTTTAATCCCATAACTATGACAAAGAGGGTTTTATCACAACCTGTGTACATGAATGAAATCCCAGGATAAATACTGATGATCTACAGTAATGGAGATTGGCAGCTCATTTTGTTTGTGAATGTACCATACATCCACTACTTAACTGAAAATGCACCCTAATTGCTGTAATAAATAGCTATGAGCATTGGGGGCACATTGCTGTCCTAATGTGTATATCTACATTAACTGACAGACATATTCATCAGAACCATCACTGAGATCATCAAAGATCATAAAGAAAGATGAAAAATGTTCCTCTGCATTCATCAAATGCAGTTTTGGTTGTCACAGTGAAAAATATGCCTATGATGCTGATTTTAATAACTCATAAAACATGATAATTGACTCAGTTTAGAGTTTATGGCAGGTGGCTGAGTGCTCAGAGAGAGAAAAGGCGCTTTATGCACACTGTACCTCCTGACAAAAGACAGGACAAGATAATATTTATAACAGACTGAAAATACTCTTCTATTGTTACATTTGTGACAGGAAAGTATTAGGTATGTGTGTAGTATGCTTGTGTCACTTGTCACACAAAGTATTAGAGTCAATTTTGAGTCGATTGCTGCAGCTACTCATTAATTGTGATATAAAATATCCTGAAATAAACCCTTTATGAGCCATGTAATTTTAAAAGAAAATTTGTGTTTTGCCGTTGCAGACCAGTTACTACCATAGCTGCAAATCCACTAAGCCACTCTATATGTAACATTTTTTCTTATATTATACTAAAAAAGATTGTGTGTGCGCATGGGTGCATATTTGGCACCGCGTAGTGTGTATGTGTGTATGTGTGTGTGTGTGTGGCCACTGTGTAGTGGTGACTGTAACCTGCCCTTCCCTCCAGTCCTCTCCTCCCAGCTGCCACCATGGAGCAGTCTGCCTTTTAATTACCTGCACCACGATAAAGGGAGTGACTGAGAAAGTGAGCCAGAGAGGGAGAGCGAGTGACAGACAGAGAGGCAAGGAGCGAGTGAAGCGTGACATTCCAGCGTGCCTCATAACCTGTAAACTGATATTGTCTCTGAATGCAAACCAAAGCGGAGATGTGAGGAGGGAAGGTGTGATTTGGGAAGGTGGAATTGGAAAGGAGGTGGTTCTGTATGTGTGTGCGGTAAATCTGAGCAAAGCGTGGCTCCCAGTGTGCAGCAGATTGCCTCAGCTCACACCACTGCCTCCGCAAATTAATACCATTGATTTTCCTTTGCCTGGTGTCCAACACATTCACTCGCACACACACACACACACACACACACACACACACACACACACAGAAAAGAATCCCAGCTGGTCAGAAGGTAGGCAGAGGATAATGGATCTGTGGATCACACTGCTGGAGGAGTCTTTACCACCTCCTTTAACACACATATGCACGCATGCACGCACGCACACATACACACACACACGCGCGCGCGCGCACACACACTCACACTCTAAATGAATGATGGCATATAAATGAAAGAAAGGAAAAAGAAAGTGTCAGTTCTCATGCCTCCCTTAACACTGGGACTGGCAGAGATACAGAGGCACACAAACACGCTCACATTTGCACATACACACACAACAGTGAAAGTATTGGAAGAATGCCAGATGCAAATGAAGCCAGAAGCAGAGGGATTGTCAAAGTGTTTTGAATGCTAAGAAATATCCAAACAGATAACAAAACACATATTAACACTAAGCCGGAAAGCTGAGATGACTAGCATGGAGCATATGACACTGAGTGACATACAAATCAGCCAGTATGAGATGAAAACAAAAGGGGAATGAGAAGCTAGACAGAAAATAAGACTCTTCCCATCTCTCTCCTCCATTTTCATGGAGCTTCCTGATGAATGCAGCTAATTGTAGTAACTAGAGGGCAGCAGGAAAATGTCATTAATAAATCCCAGCCAATGGTTAACCTTGTGTCCCCCTCTACTTCATCACCAGGCTCATCTATTACTATTGAAGTGCGTGGGTGACTAACCACTTTTTGGCCTCTTCTGAAGATCAATTCATGACATTGCTGGACACAAATGAGTCGGATGGGGGTGGAGTGTTTAGAGAGAAAAACCAATCAATCAAATTTATCGGCCCTGATGCCGCTTATGGGCAAATACTTTTATTTTGATGAGATTTGTCCACAAGTATTCTGTGAACTAATTTCTCTGAACCCTAACCTTCATTCTGATCATTTTGTTCCCCTTGGCAACAATATTTTATGGAAATTACAGGAATTTGTTTAATATTGTGATACTGTTATTTCAACAGACAACTTTTTGTATAATGCTGAATGATTCAAACATTAACCTTGTCAGTGTATGCTTGCACAACACAAACAGCCCCGTGGGAGTCCAGAACATTTTATCTGGTTTAACTTTAATCGCATTTTGCTTCATTATACAATTTTCATGTTTTGTACTGTGTAAATGGCTGAATGGCTCTTGCATAAGGAAAATATAGCATTTTCTATAATATCTGTGGTGAGATGATGTCAGAAAGAATTTTCTGCAGTGCCATCTGGACAGGCTTTAGAGAGGTACTCATTAATCTCAGAAATAATGAAATACTGCAGTTTGTTTGTTTTTTTGTGGTTCGGTTCACAAATGCAAAATGACATTTTATGCTTCCAGTGTGGGGTAATTAACAAAGCTGTCATCCCAAGAGCAAACATCTGGATTTATATCAGATAAACTTACTAGATATAAAATGCCCAGATTTGTCTTTGTCTTCACAATACTATCAATTACATCAAGGTCAGCAGCCATCTTGAAATGCTTCCAGGCATTTATTTGGGCAGTTATTTTCATCGAAATTCATTTTCATTTTAATACTTTTAGGATATTAAAGTGCATAAAATCACCAGTCAAATCAGATGAAAAGACTTTTTAAAAAAGCTTGCTGAATTTGTCTCAAAGAAAAAAAAATTGAATAAATAATGTGATAGTAGAGGAGTGGCACAATTAACAGATTATTAAATGCTGACAACTCACTAAATTCGTTTTTTAAAGCAGAAATCTCACTGTCTCTATTTTTGTGTGGTGCATGAGCTGACTGATTCACTTGCCATCATGACATCGAACAGCATTTTCCAATGAGAGTCTCGAGGAAGACTAAAGATCAGCCAATCGGTGCCATGGGTAAGACTAGCATCACTGTCAAACTGTGTTGTCAAGGTATGCACTGGACCGGGACATTTTAAACAGCTAGTGTTCGCTTTAATTTTGGAACCCCCAAGGCATGACTACTTAACAACAAATCGATGAACATCTTAAACTGTTCAGCTTGCTCCACTCTGTTATGGTTTAAGCATGGTGTCACACTGTCTAACAGCAAAAGGGTCCTGGGTTTGAACCTGGGCCTCTGAAGTTTGCATGTTCTGTGCCTGTGGGGGTTTTCTTCATCTGCCTTGCCCTAGACCAAGACACTAAAGCTTACAGCTGGAATTGGTCCCTGGGTGCAATACAGACCATCTCCCTGTGGCATCCCATTTTGCTGTTTTTTTTTCCCACAGGAAACTCCCATAATTTGCATGACTCTCAAACTTCATTATGAATAACTGTATTACATAGTAAGTAAGTTTTGCGCGTTCATCTAATGTTACTCAAGTTGCAAGACTGTCTATGAAACACAGTGTGCACACACAGTCCACACACTAAATACAATTTCAACCCATCTGTTGAAGCCACCTGGCAATATGCAATCTGATTCAAGGGGTGTGTGTGCAGCTAATCTCTGCTCAGACAGATCGGTTGGATGCTGAATGAATTAGCTGCTGTCTTAACTTGTTAGTTGGACCACTTCAGCTCTGTGCACTGCGAAAACAGATTTTAAAAACACACACTCCCAAATACATAACTGTGAGCTGAGCCATATGTGTGATTCTATGGATGTGTGTAACAGGGAGTTTTTCTCTTCAGTAAAGTTGGAAAGTTAATCATAGCACATAATTGAAGCATTGCAAAAGCACAAGCAATGCCACAACCACAGACAACGAGCTGCAATCATTTTTACCAAAAGTAGCGGGATGAATGTGCAGGGTCTGTCTAAAAAAGTGCCACACCTGAAAAACTGAGATGCTACAAAAACATACAATTTAGGGAGTGTAGTGTCACCAAAATCACTTTACATATCGCTGGCCTCCTGTTGGTTATTATAGGAACTGAGTTTAGGGGAAAAAGATGTTGACTATTTAGGTTTATTAGGGGAAATATTTAATAATTTTATCCCCCTGCTCCCAACAAAAATTTTTAAAAATCAGATTTTGAAACCAAAATACTGGCAAGTATAGATTAAATTCAGAGAATAAATCTGCCTACATGATGAAACAATAAAGGCGATCTCAATCCCATCTTTAAAATGGCATCAAATTCAAGCATAAATGTTGGTTTGCAGGGATTGAGCAGTGAAAATCCTCTGCCCCATGGACATTTAGTGGTCGATTCGAGGATCAAACACCTGTTGTGAATTTTGGCGTTAAGCTCCTCGTTAGAGAACAGCAACTTGTGCAAAAAGTTCTGAAACATTTAACAGTTGGACATGTGCATTCAAAAGCTTAGAGAATGTCACATTAAGTTCACCTGTAAAGGTTTGAATGCATTTTAGGCTGGTCCTGAAATTTCACCCAAAAGACAAATATCCCTAACTTTTGTGAGTAGTGTAAGTGGAAGAGGGAGAATGGATGGATGGATGCATGGAATAATAAAACAAAATATTAATATATTAAATCAATAAGTAAAACCATTGGCACTTAATAAAAGCTTTACTGCAGAATGAATTCTGCAGTGGATTCATGATTATTAAGTGTTGCAAGACTCATAACAGTTTTCACAGCGAACATATGATCCCTAAACCCTCACTATACCATAAGCAGGAAAGAAACTTAGTACTGACATAAAGAAATTCAAATTCAGACACATCTGGCATGACTTTGATAGAATTATACTGTAATTATGGTCTAACCAACATTTCTTTTGCAGGGTTGAAGGTACAAAGTCGGTGTGCATCATCTTCTGTTTCCTGAGATGCTGGATGATAAAATGGCTGCTAGGCAGAGCCCATACATTTATGTGTAAACCATTTCTGCACAACTGCTCACACTCTAGCATTGTACAAGCCATTTTATGGAGGTGGAGTAAACACTCTCTCAGCAGAGTTTATCAACCAGTTTCTCATCACTGTGCAAGGTCACCCCTTCCCTGAGACAGTGCACTAAGTGTGCATGTGTGCGTGTGCACGTGTGCGCATGTGTCCCAGGTCTCTGAAACCTTGGAAACGAAGAGGAACAGAGCATTAGAGCTGTAACAATAAGGCAGCCTGTTGAGCATGGAAAGCTACAGTTGCTGCTGTCGTTCTGTCTGAATGTGCATATACAGTTAAATACACACATAAACGTATGCACAACCACACACAAACACACCCCTGCCATCTCTAATGATGATTTATGCCCAGCCTGGAAGGCAGGCATGCATAACTGTAACAGTCACAAACACACACAGATCCACTCGCACATGCACTCTCAGCTAAATACACAAGGATGCTGCATCTCTCCTTGCTCTCACATACACCTCCAAAAGAAGAAAAAATGACAAGATGGATATGCTCTAACAGCAGTGCGCACAAGGGAAAGTGCAATGGAAAAAAAAAAATTATATTAAAAGATGGAATGAATGAGAGCTGAGAAAAAAATATGAAACGGCACCGAAGCAAGAGAGAGAGTTATCTCCCTGTTGACTACCACAGTCTAAGCTCATTTACCATGTACTATCTCTGATAGTGCTGTAGCTGTCCAATCTCGTTCTAGATATTTCCTTGGAGAAAAACTGCTCATTTTGCTCTCCTCTTAACGCAGACTACACTAAGTTCCTGGTCTTATTGAAAACACATTTTCCACTATAGATTTTCTCTGCAATGTTCAGCTTTGTGTTTGTGTGTCTCTAAAACAAAGTCTGCTTTGCAAATGTTAAAAACAGTGGAGAAAGGAAAATTAACGTAAGAGGACATCAAAAAGAGTCATGCAGATATTTTATAGACACACACATACACATGTACTATGCACACAAGATCCCTGCTGGTGAGGTCTCAGAATAATTAGAGCGGATTTCAGATGCTTCACTTATGCTGTATTTTCAGTGATATCAAAAGACTGAGACAGCTCTGGAACATTTCTGTTTCATCGCCAATAAGTCAGCTGAGGTTACAGGAGATATCCATCCTGATCACATTACGCAGCCATACAAATGAAGATAACCTATAAGGTCGTAAAACTGTTAGAAGCTACATAGGAAATAGCACAAGAATTCCTAGTCTCTTTCTTTAGAATTAAAAAAAAGATGCATTCACTTGTACAGTGCTGTGAAAAAGTAAATAGTAAAAGTATTAGTTACTGTATTTGCATATTTCTAACATTTACATGTGTCATGGTTGGCTGTGTGGCTGGAGCGGGTAGACCCCAAAACGCAGGACTCAGGAGAGGGTAAACTTAAAGTGGTTTATTAGGATATAAACAGAAGACAAAAACAAACCTACACTGGGAAGGACGCTAAATCAGAAACCGGGGAGGAGCAGGGAGACACACAGCGAGGGACCACTGAAGGCAGTAACATCAACGACGCAACAACAGGCAGAGAAAATGCAGGACTTAAATACACAGAAGGGCTGATGAGGGAAGAGGACACAGGTGGGAACACAGGTGACACTGATAACTAAGACGAGACCAGGGGGAAGCAAAACTGAATACAACAGACAGGGGCTGGACGACTTTCAAAATAAACAGGAAGTATGACGAGGGAACAGAAACGCAAACCTGACAGAATACTGGGAGACACAAGGAACTAGAAATGACTGAGGGCAAATACAAAAGAAAACAAAAACACAACCCAAGAAAACAGAAACAATACCAAGAAAACATAAAACACTGGGCCACCGGCCCAGGACATGACAACATGTTTCAGATCCAATATTTTAATATTAGACAAAGATAACTCAAGTAAACACAAATGCAGTTTTTTTTAAATAATAATTTAATTTATTTAGAGGAAAAAAAGCTATCCAAACCTACCTGCCCTAAAAAATAATAATAATAATTATTGCCCCTAAACCCAATAACTGGTTGTGCCACGCTTGGAAGCAATGGCTGGACATTCTCCTTCAGGATTTTCTGGTAGAGATCAGAATTCATGATTCCATCAATTATGCCAAGTCGTCCAGGTCCCAAAGCCGCAGCACAACCCCAGACCATCGCACTACCACCACATCTGACTGGTGGTATGATGTTCTTTTTATGAAATGCTGTGTTAGTTTTACAACAGATGTAACATGTTGCAAACCTTTTGTCAGTCCACGGAATATTTTCCCAAAAGTCCTGGGGATCATCAGGATCCCAAGGACTGGAGGGGGTAGCAAGGACACTCAGACCCAAGACTTTTTTTTTTGGCAAATGTGAGATGAGCTTTTGTGTTCTTTTAGGTCAGCAGTGGTTTTTGCTTTGAAACTCTCTCACAGGTGCCATTTTTGCCCAGTCTCTCTCTTATTTTTGAACACTGACCCTTAACTGAGGCAAGTGAGGCCTGCAGTACTTTAGATACTGTTCTGGGTTCTTTTGTGACCTCCTGGGTAGTTGGTGATGCACTCTTGGAGAGATGTTGGTAGGTAATTCCATTTTTACATAAGGCCAGATAGCTTTTTTCCCTTAATAAATTAAATCTTCATTTAAAAACTGCATTTTTGTATTTATTCAGGTTATCTTTGACTAATATTAAATTTGTTTAATGATCTGAAGCATTGCATGTTCTCCCCGGGTTTGCGTGGATTTTCTCCGAGTACTCCAGTTTCCTCCCACAGTCCAAAGACATGCAGTTACTGGGGTTAGGTTAACTGATGATTCTAAATTGACCATAGATGTGAATGTGAGCATCAATGGTTGTCTGTCTCTCTGTGTTATCCCTGCAACAGGCTGGCAACCTGTGCAGGGTGAACCCTGCTTCTCGCCCTATGACAGCTGAGATAGGTTCCAGCCCCCACAGCAACCCTGAAAAGTGGAAGGAGGAAGGATGGATGGATGGATGGATGATGTTGGTGCCTTTGTCAAGTTCTAGTCAAGTCAAGTCTAGTTTAGTTATGTTTTGTAGTTTGTACCACTGGCTTCTGACCAGGCCTTCCTTGCTTTTCTATACCTGTAAATAAAACCTGAATTTGAATTCAGCACTCACCTGTAAGTCCTGCATTGGGGTCCTTTGCCTTGCCTGCCACAGCAATACATGACAATATATGCCATAAGATATTTGTCCGATTTACTGTGCTGTTTCCAGAAAACAATGTTTATAATATCATTTACAATTTTAATTATATCCATATGATATTTTATGACAGGTCAGGGGCAAACATTTCCTCATTATTCATTGAATTCATTGCTGAGCCTTCATCAACTGACATCAAGTTAAAATTCAATGAAATCAGTAGCTTATCTAACAAAACTATGCATACTGGTGTTTGTTTATGGAGCAGCTGTTCCAGATGGTAAATATTTGTCGTAGAATGTACAGAGAAAGATGAAAATAAACTAGAAATAACTGAATCCCAAGGAACAGCTACAGCATGAAGTCCACCAACAATGATGTTTTCAATCAGTGTGGTTCATTAGGCCTTAAGGTGGGTGGAACTAAACCTTAAAGATGTACAATCAAACTGAATTTGAATTCATTCCATTTTTATATTGTGAATAAGGCAATGCACAATACCTCCAAGCATCTGAAATAGTTTTCTGGGTGAAATCTGTTTGGCCACTTGCTAGCTTTCAAAAAGATAGCAATTTACATCAGAGCCAGTGATTTTACAAGTCATCTCTTCAGGTTATTACAAAGATTTGAATCTAACCTCAGTTCAACTACACACCACTGAGCAATTTTCCATTGAGAGGTACATCTTTTAAATCTTCTATGTAGATCACACTTAGCTGTCATTTCAAAAATGGAAACATGTCTTCTGTGCTTGGTTTTTTTTTTTTTAACAATGTCAAACATTTTATTTGGTTGGAAATGGTTGTCATTACAGACCACCATCATAACAAGGAGGCTGTATGTGCAGGGGTGTCGAGAAGAAGTGTCCTTTCACTTTCAAACCAAATCTAGATGTGAAGGGGGAATCTTTTTCTGGAAAACCTTTCAACAACCTATGACTGGTTTTTATCTTTTACTGCTACACTTTTCCCCTTGGAAGGAAGGGTCACTGCAAATCAATACAAAGTTGTTCTGAGTAATCATCATGATCCTCTTAAATTTCCATCCTAAAGGGAATGATTAAGGCACAATAGGTCACTGAATAGTTGCAGAATTTGCTCATGATAATATAAATACAATAGCAGCTGTTGACTTCATGTGTATCAGAGAGTAATTGCTGTCCACAGGCCTCCATCCTCATGGATTACGCAAATAAACTGCCTTTCCTGTTTGCACCACATGATAGTTTGCTTGCCTTAATTTATATTTAGTTTAAAATCAAGGATGCATGTCAGCTCAGAGGTGGTATTCACTTAGAATGGCTTAGAATGACATTTTCTAAAGACAGATATTCAGGTGCACGACAATAAACCATGAATATAGCTCATCCTGCACTGAGATGATAGCAACACTATTCCCATTTAAAAATTGTTCTAAATTTGTTTTTGCTGAAATGATACGAGGACTTTATGATTAATTTCTATTGCAGTTTAAGCTGTAACAGACTCAGTTACATAATACTCAAGCACATGCATGAAATGTGATTCATTTTAAATGGCATTTGCATATAGTCTGAGGTTTCAAGGAAAATTATCACCCTCTCATCGTGGTACATAAAGATACAGATGGTGAACTTTGAATGTGTTCTTTCTTTTACAGATTACAGTGTCAGATGGGAAATTAGAGAAACTCACTGAAACTGCACCATCTGTATCTTTACACTTGGTGTCAAGAGGGTTATTAAATTGAAGCAATTAAGCTCATTTCAAAATGGGTGAATACATTGACAAATTAAGCTTTATTACCTTTTAAATATCACACCTTTGCACTGCCGTTGTAAGAATAGGTATAGTATAGCTTGTACCTTAATACATTTTGTATTTAAAGTTATAACATGTGTCCTCCTTTATCAGAGAAAGCAAATCCAAATTTGGAACAGTTTTTCTAATTTAATCCAATCCAATGTAAATAAATAAATAAACTGTCCCCATTTTAGTAAAATGAAAGCTCTGGCTTCCTCTCGACATATTCCATTATGCAACAGGCATAGTGAAAAATGATTAAATTATGAAACTGCAGGATCAAAAGGAACATTAACCTTGTGTACAAGGTGTGTTATATTTTCTGAGGTTCTGAGGTTTTCTTTAAAAGATTTTCTTGGATGTTGCATTCCTGCAAAGCTTGGCCTGAGATTTAACCATCGTTGATGATGGCCTCTGCAGGAATCTAAGGTTGGCAGGCAACATGCAAAAGTCCTTCAAGGAGCTGAACTAAGCAGAGTATCCAAAACTAAGGATCTTCAGACAAAAACCAGGAACTGATGAATAAACCATCATGAGGGGACAACACGACAAAGACCAGAGGGAAGCTAAAGTAATACATACATACCAGATAATGAGACAACTGGAAACAGCTGAAAGGGAAACAGGAAGTAAAACTAAACACAAAGCACAAGGACCAAAGAAATAATAAAATAAACCCATGACCATGACAAATGGAGGACAGGCTATTAAGAATGCTATAAAAAAGCTACACTTATTTATGCATTTATAAATATTAAAACATTATGCACATTTGATGAAAATGGCTTCAGCGACCCCTGGTGAACAGTACTATTGCACCAAAACAGTGTCCTCTAAGGGCACAGCAAAAGCACCCTCCTCAAAGGTCAATACAAGATAAGCAGCAAAATTCACTGGGTTCTTCCATTGCTCATGCTCTACCACTACACCAGTTTCAATGGTGAAAATTCAGTTGGGCAGTTTTTAAGTAGATGGATAAACAGATAAACAACTGTATTCCTCCACTTTGACAGATTAAATGTAATAATTTGTTAATTTAGTTTGTTAGCTACTGTTTGTAATTTTGGGTTACAGAAACAAAATATGTCAGTCTTAGCTTCCGCCAACAGAAATTTCAGAACACTTCTGGTATAACAGAGGACTCTCCACTGACAACGATTTCCCCAAGAATCAAACATATGGTGAATGTTTTCATTTTGTTGTGCTTTGCTGTTGCATAAGGATTACTGCTTTCAGCAAACATAACTACATGTTAGCCTATCCTCTTACCCCCATTCTGCTCACTCCCTGTCCTTCCTATTCATTTCCATCTGTTCTCCTCTCTTTTCATTATCTCCCCTCTGCTGTCCTCCAGTCTCCTCTCTTGGTCTCCTCTGTGCTGAGCAGTAGTGTCCTTGCAACCCCCTCAATCATCCCCACACAGGGAGAGTTGGAGGCAATCCAAACCCAGTCCCTTGAGTCCCGGCTGGGTGACTTCCAACCCCACTCCCCAGGCTTTACTCCAGGCCTCTGGGCCTGAGAGCTGGCAGCTCAGGGAGGCTATTGTCTTGGAGAGATTAACCACACATGGCAGCTATTGTGCAAAACTCACACACACACACCTTGACACGAACAGAGCCACGTATTCTCTCAATATAGCAGCTTTTGTTTTACATCAATGAAGACGTAAATTAGTACGAGGCAGATTATGAAGCTATAGCTCTGTAGATTCTCCCACTAATATTATATAAGGTGAGCAATTGTCGTGCGTGTTACAAGAGCGGTATGCACACAGTAGCGCTTGCACGTGCTATGTGCCTAGTAATTTATCCTGCTGAAGGTATTGATTTCCTATTGACAGGTATTCACAAGTGGAAACATGTCTTTATCAGACACACAAACTCACATGCAAGAAATACACATTTATCCAGATGTAATCCCACCCTTAGGTGTTCTGCTGTAAAGCGACTACAGATAACTCAGCACTTCTAATGTCAAGTCTGTGTGAATCTATGTGTTTTCTGGGACTTGATCTGCCTCAAACCCTTACTTACACGCAGGCATAGCATGATACTGTTATAAGCAGCTCAAAACAGTTTGTGTTCAGTACAACATGTATGTTTCCATGCAAATATGCAAAAGAGTTTACTGAAGCTGTGACTTGAGTACAAATATTACTTACACACAAGACATGAATACACAAACACTCACATTGACAATGCTAATCCCCCAAATAAACCCAGCAGCCTTGGGACAAGGATAGAATGATGGCAGAAGAGATATGGAAAAGAGGAAGACGGCAGAGAAAAGGATGAAAACCGCTGTGTCCCACATACATGCATCACACACTCCCACCCTCATTTACCACTCTTCTCCTCCCTTTTCTCAGATTATTGCCCCCTCCCCCCTCGCTTCCTTCTTGACTGCAGTCTCTACACCCCTCTTCACCCCTCTGCCTCCCAACACCCCACAACAGAATCCCAGCAGCAGCTCACAGGAGAGGTGGCACACTTTGAGGATAAATTTAGAAATGAGGTGTGATCCCAGGGCCGGCACAGAAAAGAGAAAAGTAGAGACAACACACATGTTTGTCTGATCACATGCACACACACCAATGTCTCAACATACGGTTGGCACATGAAGTGCTGCACAACGTGTAAGAAAACAAACACGCATGGGTGGACTTCAGCATTGCTTTACAATGGCATGAGGGGGATATGCTGTGAGCACTAAGGTAGAGAAGAGAAGAGAAGAGAAGAGAAGAGAAGAGAAGAGAAGAGAAGAGAAGAGAAGAGAAGAGAAGAGAAAGAGAAGAGGAAGAGAAAGAGAAGAGAGAGAAGAGAAGAGAAGAGAAGAGAAGAGAAGAGAAGAGAAGAGTCTGGCCTAGTCATACTCCTCTGTTCGATGGGTGGGAGTTGTGACATGGTTTGAATCTTAATGCCAGAGCTGACTGGACCCCCTGAAGAGAGGGATAGAGAGTGTAAGGGAAGAGGAGGGAAGGAGAGACAGTGACTTTGGGCTGATGGGGAGAAAGAGGAGGGAAGGAGGAGGAAAAGTGACTTTGAGGTAGTGAGAGGACTCTGGGCTCCATGAGTTCTTGGGTTGAAAACTCATCTCATACAGATGCTTACTTGCAAACCCACCCATGGACACACACACACACACACACACACACACACACACACACACACACACACACACACACACACACACACACACACACACACACACACAACCCAGGCTCAGTGTGCAACAACTTCTTTGCTTCACTGCTCAACCCTGAACAACCTCTATCCTCCCTTATAACACCCATGCTGCCCTCCATCTCTCTCCTCCCTTTTCTTATCCAATCCTATTATTACTATCTCACCTCTCTTTTCAACCATTGCCCCTTCCCACTACTCAGTTTCCCTCCAATCCCGTAAAATCCATTCAAATATCCAGCTTTTAGTAAAATACATGGATTTGTGGAGAACAGAGCCCAGCGAGAAATAAAAATAAGAAAATAGGTTATGTTGTGCTTTTTTTAAATGTGAAAATATATACTAGGTCAGCGTAGCCCCTGACATCCCTCTTCCTTCTGAATGATACATTTCAGTTGACTTCATTGATCCCATACCCAAAGTGCTAGCAACAAATCTAGCAACTTTCTGGACAGTCACCAATACTGCAATGTGAGCGCTGGGTCTTGCTCTGCCACCACAAGTGCCACTCACTCTGTTTACTTGTGTGTCTTAATAGTAGTAACACAGACATCCCACCCAAGTGTTGGGGTTTATTTTTTACCCAATGAATAAAATGACAAATGTTTAAAAGTAAACTCCAGTAAATTAATTAATAAACAGTGGCTGAAACAAATAATAGACAGATGGATGGGAGACCTGTGGTCGCCAGACCAACTGCACGGCCTTTGGGCGATATGTTTATCTTATTTAGGACCTTCTCGGTCTCGGAGAAGAATATATTTATCTTATCCTTAAAGGTTTTGCCAAAACATGTACATCTGTGTCTAAGGAGGGAAGGGTGCGTGCAGGTCATCGCCAAATCATGATTAGGAATATGTGAGCGTGGAAGGTGTGTTTCTTTTATTGCTGATTGGAGAAGCTTGTGCCATGATGCCGGAATCAACCACTGGACGAACCAATCTGAGAAGGCCAAGTCTAAACCACGGCTCTCTCCATCTGTTTTTGAATTGATAGTGCTTCTAGATAGCGCTTGTAGTATAAAATTGTTATGTTTAGCTTAGAGGGGGGCTCTTCTGGGGAGGGGAGCACAGGCAGCTGGCTGGGAAGGCCTCTATCTCCCTGAACAAGATTTGCCCATGTACACGTATTTCTTCTCATTGTTTAATATATTAAATGTTATATTTTTTTTAATTGAAGTGTTTCAGGTGTTTTCCTTCACAAATAAATAACACGCCCTAACACAAGTAAAGCTTGATTCACTGCAGGAGTCATTCCTGTGTTGACTCCCCATAGAGCCCTTGCTCTAGTGGGCAACGTCACTCTTTGCATTTATACTATTCCTGAAATGCCAGAAAGAGAAGACTTAAGAGCCGACTGAGTCTGTACATTGAAAGACAGGGTTATCTAAAGAAAATAGCATGCATTTCTATTGCATAGCATTGTTAACAAGTGAGCTAAAACTACATTCTATAACGTCCTGTTTTTGAGCGGCATTATCCTTGTGCCTTATCGCTCTACTTTACACCGCATATTACCGCAAAGTGCACCAATCACCGTTATTGTGGTCTCTGTCGCTAACATTACTTATCTGGGAAGGTGCATGTCAGGCTACAGTGTAGGCTATGGTGTGTGTTAAAAGACTTCACTGTAACTATGCTGTAGCAACACAATTAACCCAGTACTGCATATAAACTTTAGTCCTTAGTAGCAAAGCCCCTTGTTTTGCCAGTCAGTGGCAAAAAGTTTAAAAAACTTTTTTTAAACTTTAGACTGCTATTATATCAATCATGAAATGTGAAAAAGACTTGAATGCAGAGATTACACGGGACAACAGGTAAAAGTTTAAAATAAAAGAGGTCATACACAGGAAGTCACTCAGTGTAACAACAAATCCAGCTAAAGTGCAAGTAAAAGGCAAACAGAAGAACAAGCATAAATCCATGAACACAATAAATAAATCATGACATGGAGTTGCCAAATGCCAAAAATAAGGAACAGACAAAAAGTTATAAACAAGGACTACTACATAGGAACGGCTGGAAAGATTGGTTAACACATCGCACAAAAACAATCTCCTGGTCTTTTGGATTTTTTTAAGTATATGACAGGTCCTCTCTCCAAATTTTATTTTCCCTTTTATAAACCTTGAAAGTGTTTCAGAAGCTGAGGCCCTGCTTGATGATAAGGCCTGGCAGTCATCAGTGGCTAGAGACCCAGGTGCCGTTTACACGAAGCCGTTTTTCACTGGAAACGGTGTCGTTTTGATGCGTTTCAGCCTTTCGTTTACACGATGGCGTTTCAGAAACGATCCGCGTTTACACGAGGACATGTGAAACGATGAAAACGATGTAGTTCCCATGCCAGGCCACAAGTTGGCGTTGGTTTTCTCTTTGCAAAGTTTGTTTACGCAAGACGCGCATGCGTGGAGTGACACAGTAGGTAGTGCGGTAAATTGTTCAAAATTGTACAAAACGGCCAATGTGAGAGGTTTTGTGTGGACCGATGATGAGGTTGGATCGCTGCTGCACACAACGCTGAATTACAAAACGGTAAAAACACAGGAAAAGCATAAGAAGCACTCGTGAATCCGCGAGTACTGTTTATCAGTTTGCGCGTGCGCGAAAAACTGGCCGTCGCAACCATAGTGCGCATGTGCGAGTCGAGCGTTTTCAAATCACCCCGGTTTCAAGTGTTTACACGAAACGCAAGCCGGTGCGTTTCTGAAACGCTCCACTCTGGACCCCGTTTCTGAAACACATCGTTTTCACTCTGTTGTCGTGTAAACAGAAGGGCGAAACGCATCAAAACGACACCGTTGTCGTGTAAACGCAAGGCCGAAACGCATCAAAACGACACCGTTTCAAAATGAAAACGGTCTCGTGTAAACGGCACCCCAGTTCCTGAGGTGACAGACTGAGGTTACATATTGGATAACAGGAGTGCGATGCCATTTTGAGATTGTTTTGTAATCAACAGTTCATCTGACCTGCTGGAGTCAGCAAAAATGCTAATGTTGCAGTTGCAAATAATCCTCCTGTCCTCTGGACTTTTCAAATCCCCAAGTACAGGAGTCTGAACCTGGCATACTCTGGACTGGGAAAGCCCACGTGCGTCTCATACTGCAGTGTTATTTAAACACACCAGTGTTTCAGCATCAGGTACACATAAACTGCTAAACATTAAAGCAAATTAAAGTATTGTCTAAGCACTGGCTAAATTGTGGGTGGCAAATAGGCACCATTAAAGATAGCGTGTATATGTATGCATGTGTCATTGTGCTTTCATCTGCCATACTGCAACTCTGACAAACAATTAATGTAATACAGCTGGATTCAGAGTCTGCCTTGTCATGGTAATGTGTTTGAAGGCTGGAAGTCAAAAGCAATTAGAGAGATAGCCTGAGCCCCATAGCTTCAAACACAAACTACTACACATGGAGACACACAGGACTCCACTTGCTGCTAAAAAGACATTTATCTGAGGAATTTTGTTACAGTGCAGCAAGTGTAATTTGATGCCAGAGTATGTCTGTGATATACAAAGAAATATGGGTTTTGATGACATCTATCAATCAGTGGTTAGTGACAAAGCAAATCAAAAGAAAATAAATCAACAAGATTAAAACAGACCAAGTTGACAGGATTTAAATAAAAGTGAGAGTGAAACGGAAGAAAAATTGAAAAATCTAATTTAAAACTATTTGAATCTGACTGAGTGAGACAAATTGTACATAAGGGGAAAAAGCAGAAAATGGGGAAGAAGGTAGGAGGGATTACTTACACTTGGCTTTTGACAGACTTGCTGCAGGAATAAACACTATTGGGAGTGGTACAGATCAATAGTCTCACTGCTACAAACACGCACTCAGAGAGCCTAGTGTGGATCAATACACCTGGTGCAACAGCGTTCCAGTAAACAACATTAATGAACACATATCTATATCCAGCAAATATCTCATGCAACAAATCGCTACATATAGTAAGGTGTCACGCACAGTAAGTGCAACAAACTGCCTTTGTGTATATGTACAGCACTGTGCAAAGTCCCATATAACCTGCTACAAATGTGTCTGTTCACACATACATAAACACATTAAGTTTAAGAGCCTGAAGACGTGTGGATGGACAGGTTAGTCGGTGTATGAGGTCACCCTGAATGACAGACAGTATATACACATACCCACACGTGCCTGAGGAGATAAGTGATTGCAAATACACATATGGATGTGTATGCATCCAAGCTGAGGGCCATATAAATCACAGACAATCAGAATATAAATGTGAGCCAGTTGTGGAGGCCGACATGCAGAGCAACAGTAACATACCACAGTGTACACCAACCAAGACACAGATGCACAAAGACACATGCTGCATACATGTCAATGCACACACACTATTGGAGGCTCGAGAGAGAGAGAAATAGTGGAGCATCATGCAGGGAGGATGGAGTATGGTTGGGAGATCTGCTGAGTGGAGGGCGAGTAAAGCTTAAATCCATTTACACAGCATCCAGGAAAACACATTTTACAGCACAGATGGGGAAGGACAACCTGACCAAGTCTATATCTCTGCGTTGCACCCTGCTGAAACACTCCACATTAAATAGAAGAGCATTTTAATGGCAATTTAAAATGCACAAGACCACACACCTCTATAGCTCTCATTAATATAACAGCTAACTAAAAAGGCAAATCAGTCCCTTTTCAACCCATGTGCAACAGAAAAATGTGACTAAGTTATCCACTGGGTACGATGTTGCAACTTCCACCGATAGACACTTAATTGAAATCAACACAGAAATCAGATTAGATCTTGACACTTTCCGCCAATTCAAATTCAATTTCATCACATCTAAGCCTATTTTCTATTTCTCACCCACCCACCTTTAATCATTTACACAAACACACAAATCTATTTTGGGTAACTTAGATGTGTGTATGTTTATACAGACAGGTGACAAATTAAAGAAAAAGAAAACACCATAAACTGTGATGGGCCTCAAGGTACCAACACATCTCCACTGTGCATTGATGTGGATTCTCTGGAACTCTACTG
Organism: Archocentrus centrarchus; assembly: GCF_007364275.1. Classification (NCBI taxonomy): domain Eukaryota; kingdom Metazoa; phylum Chordata; class Actinopteri; order Cichliformes; family Cichlidae; genus Archocentrus; species Archocentrus centrarchus. Next base: position 27,556,326 of record NC_044349.1, on the reverse strand, counting down.
AAGGAATATAATACCATTATATGAAAAGATTTCCTCTAATTTGGCATTTTGGTCATGGAAGAGCACTATCTACAATGTTGGTCAAAATCTTCATAAAGGAGCTGAGTTCTAGTTACCGTTAAGCCCACAGCATGTGATCCACATCGCTTTCACCAGCCTATTCAAAGAACATCCCCATTCCCTATTATCTTGGAAAGGAGCACTCCCATCATTATAAGATAAAAGTTTAGTCTAAGAACAAGTGGATTCAAACGTGCAAGCTAAAGCCCCCCCCCCCCCCTGCAAAATAGACCAACTGAGTCCCGTCACTATAGGGGTCAAGGTTTTTCCTTAACTATTACCTGTATGTATATGTACAGTACTCTGCAAAAGTCTTGAACCACCCCTCTTTTTTTATATATTTTTTTTTCCAAAAAGCCAGACTTTCTTGTAATTTTTTAAAATACATGTCCTTAAGCAGTAGTTCTCCAGGTTTCTCAAAGTCTTTCAAAGTTTTCTTTGAACATTAGCTGCTTTTTTACTAATTTAAGGCCAGTCCTTGTGCCTGACCATTTTCAGAGAAATTTTTTGTTTGTTAAGCTATTTAATACTGACCTATGAATCATTCGAGCCTAAAAAGGTACCTAACTCAAGGGATGAACCAAGGCTGTGTCTACACAAAACAGACAAACATAGCTAAGGCCACTTTTTCTTTAGTCATTTGTTCCTATTTCTTTAGTATCCATGAAAAATGCTAAAGATAGAAGACAGATTGCATTTTTGCACCAACATGGTGATTCCCAAAAAGCCATTAGCCAAAAGTTGCCGTATCTTGGGGTATGCAATGTGTCTTTAAAAAAAATTTGAGGAAACTGATGAGTGGAGGACAAATGAAGAAGTGGTAGGCCTAAAACTATCTACAGCAGATGAACAGTATCTGAAAGTCATGGCCTCAAGAAATTGTGAAAAATCCAGCAAGACCTGACACAGGACCTGAGAGATGCATCTGGCCCTTCAGCTGATCCATCTACTGTTTGCTGAAGCCTCATCAGAAATGGTCTCAGTGGCGGGGTGCTGTCAAGAAGCCATTCTTAAGGAAGGAAAATGGAGAATGGAACAAAAGGCAGCCAAGAGCCAAAGAAGAGCTCTGGAATTTCTTTCAAGAAGCCTGGAGAGCAATTCCTGAAAACTACTTAAAGAAATTAGAGAAAATAGAAAAGAGAGCGTTTCTAAGGAATTCAGACTATGCTGAAGAATAAAGGTGGACACACCACATATGACTTCAAGTTGTTTAAAATTGCACAAACTCTCTTCTGCTCCTTGTACACTAGATTTCCATTTATGATGCATGTTCATTACATTGATGCAACGATTCCCATTTCCAAAAAAAAAACCAAATAAAACAATGAAGGGTGGCTGAAAACTTTGCACAGTACTGTATATGCATGTCTGCACCTATCTGTAATGTGCACCTTATGACCTGACAGTATCTGGAAGATCAGTTCATTTTTCCCTAAACCAATGCTGTTTTTGGCTTCCTGGTTCCATTAGGATCAGGATATGAATATTAATAGGTGTTTTAGCAGGCAAGCTGAAAAGGTGGAGACTAATGTATTCTGCTAATGATACAGAGTGGAGGGAATGTGAAGGTGGAGCTTCGGAGAAAATTAAAGGTTTGTTGGCCGGTGTCAAATTAACTCACCTCAATGTATATGCACTCTCGCTCTCTCTCTCTCTCTCTCTCAGCACATCAGGGAACACAGATGTGCACCAGTTCCGTGAACATGCAATAACCAAGACTGACAACAAGATGTGGTGACAGGGAGTACAGCAAATTTGCTGATGTGATTTTCACCTCATTGTGAAGTACACATGCAAGGCACACATGTGTGTAATTTTTTTTCGCTCGAGGAGATTTTTTAAAAGGGAAGATTTATGAGAAGAAACTTTTCTTTCATGCAGCATATTAGAAATTAAATTTTCATGAGGAGTGTTGAACAAAATCTTCAACAAAAACCGGAGCTGCTTGTTTCTGCGGCCCAATTGTTGTACTGTCAGATTCAGAAGTCATACTGAATGTATACGCTACCGGTCAAATTCCGAATGCAACCGCCGCTTCTCCACAGATCGTTCCTGAAATGAGGCTGCCGGCCAGAGACTGAGCAAAAATGAAAACCAATTCCACTGATACAGACAGAATCTCAAACACGGCCTTCGCAAATAAATCAATACAAAAAGCACTGTAACAAAACTCAAAGTCGCAAATGTTTTTTTCAGTCTAATGCTGCGCTGAGCACACGTTCTGTACAGATACAAAAATATTTCTTTTTTTTCTCCCTTTGTGTTCGAAGACCATTCTTTGGAGGAGTTTGCCTTTGCTAAATCATCATTGTTCTAATAAAACAGCTACAATAAGAATTTCAGTTGAAGTGCCCAGAATACTGCTACACTGAAGTGTTGACTTGAACTGAACCAAAGTAAACAGAAATGAATTGAAAGTCGTTTCAGGGATGCAGTGTCAACAATAGCTTATCCTCTGCTGAAACAACTGTCGGTACAGAGCCGTACAAAGGGATTGAGTGCCTCTTTCCACCCCCTATTTCTCACTCTGTCTTCACTTCCTTTATTCTTTCCTCTCTGTCCATCTTTCTCTCTGACACTCACTACTCCGCTCTTTGAATTAAATGTGATACTATTAATCATAACTCCAGAGGAATTATTGTCTGTTCTGCACACTTTAACTCGGACTGTGGTCGAATAGTCAAGTAATTACCTCTTTTTTCTTTACCTAAGCACTTTGTCTTGACCTTGATGGAAAATGTCAAGAGGTCAAGGCAAGTTGCGAAGGAAAATTTATAAGGACTTAGAAAAAAAAGAGCCATGGTGCTCGGAGAATCTGGCTGCACCTACACAAGACTCTTTAATAATGTGAAAGCAAGTGTTGCTGATGTGGGTCAGCTGGTGGTTGAAACAATGTTTTCAAAGATGGACAAAAAAAAGTGAATCTTAGATACTTTGTCCCGAGTGTTCTTATTGTGTTGTTTCATGCAGGTCATATAAACAAGAACCAGCAGTGGGAGAAATTCATTACCAAGGTTGGTATTGAAAGAAAAAGCAATATATAGGTATAAAGCAAATGAAATATGAGGTCACATCGAGATCAACTGTTTTATTCTGTCCACTCATACTTTATTTTCCCACTAGAGAGCTGATGCAGTGTAACACCTGCTTTTATTACGGCTTTCTGTGACTCAAGTCAAATTAGTTAATGTTGAAATCTAAAGGCTGGAAATACAGCAACTCTAAGTATAAGCTGAGGACATGACTAATTCAAACTGAATCGTCATAAACCTTAAATTCACTTTGGTAACGTTACTATAGCTCATAATTTTTATTTTTTCAAATAAATTTTTTTTTCACAGCACCTCAATGTTCATCGTCTGCCTGCAGATTTAATGTAGCCTGCTGGTGACGGTTCAGAACATATCTGGAAGTGAATTTCTGAAATCCCTATAAAAAAAAAAAAAAAAGTTTTAAGCCTCGAGTCAAGCCAACAAGCATGATAATTTAAAATTTTCACTTGGATCAAAAACAAGGAAAATGAAAATAACAAAAAACAAAGATGAAGTACTCTGGCTGGTGACATTATTGTTCATATATAAAATCCCTATGGAGAATATGAATGGGATTTTCACTTCTGGAACCTCACTGTTAACCTCTACTGGGACTGACCTGCTTTTGGAGCCAGCCCCCCATTGGCCAGTGGAAGAACTGCAGTTCTTGGCAAGTCTGATGTGGCTTCTTATTTCAGCCTGGAGATTGATGCTTGCCTCAGACATATCAGACACACAGTTATATATATATCCAAGTGTAAAAATACAACAATAACAAAACAGTCACATAAAGTAGCCAGGTTTACACGTACATATTAAACTTGTGGGCAATACTACTGTCCTACCTGCTGAAACTGGCAGAGCAGTTGAAAAAAATGAGTTAAGTAAAGTGAATGTCTGAGACGATAACAATTAATCACCATACCTGGAAATTTATACTTCCTTCAACTGTTTGCACACGATGACTAACTCCTACATGCATAGCCAGGGCGCTGTAGCCTTTCCTCTCACTATATATAAGACCAAGCACTTCACCCTGTGACCTTTGTGATTGCCCTTTTAAAGCTGGGCCACTGATAGAGCTCTCAATTTCCACCAAAAAAAAACACACGACACATCTTCTTGCTCACAGAGGCAATTCTTCAAAAAAAAAAAAAAAAAAATCTGTTCCTTTTGATTTAATGAGGGAAGACGTGAAACTCTGCTTAAAACATCACAAGAAGCAGCCCCAAGGCTGCACAAACACAAGCACACACATTCTCTCATGCATGCAGACACACACACACACACACACGCGCGCGTGCACACACACACACACACACACGCGCCAACGCACACACTCCCTCTCTGTCCTTATGTTCATAGTGTCACTCATAATGAAGTATATTTTGCATCGTGAAAAAACAACTCCTATATCACTTGGGACTTGCAAATTCACAAAGTCTGTACACACAAACCACATCACACAGTCTGTGTGTGTGTGTGTGTGGGGGGGGGGGGGGGGGGGGGGGTCCTATAAGCAGTCTGTATTTAATAAGGAAAGCAGACAGCAGGATAAGGGAATCTCAGGGCTCCTCTTTTCATGCCAGCTCACATATTAAGATGGGCAGCTGGTTAAATCTACCAGCTTCTCCTTGCTTTCACACATATCAAGCAGCGTTTAATCACACATAATACTGTATGTGCACAGATTAAATACAACTTACTGGCAAATCAAGAGTGCTGCTCTGTGGTAACTGACAGAAATGCTTGCATATGTAAGATCACTGAAATGTGTGCATATTCCTTTTGTATCTATACTGTATACATTGTCTGCATGCAACCATGTGCCACTGTCAGTGCATTACACTGTAGTAACACTCTTGTCTAATTAAAAAAAAAAAAAAAAAAAGGCAGTTAAAGTGGAGGTTATGTCAAAAATTATAATAAAAAGCTTTTTCAAAATGGACTTCTTACTCAACAAAGCACCAAAAGACAAGAGCAAAGGGGTAATGAGTGGCAAAGAGGGAGGAGGGAAGCAACAGACAGAAAAAGAAAAAATCTGGGGTGCAGGGAGCTATAGGGTGAAGCGAGTGTGAAAGAGAGGATGAAGGGATGGCGAGATAACTAGTGGGAAGGATGCAAAAGAGTTTTATCATTCTCCTGGGTCTCATTAATTCTGCCTAATCAGATAATATATTGCTGAGAAAACACTTGTGTGATATCCTGCACAACACATTGTATACATGTCTGTGTGTATATGTGTGAACTACCCGCAACCCATCAGTGGTATTTTTTGCAGTTTCCTGTGCTGTGAGATGCCGGATGGTGGCCTGAGTTCAATTATTATCAGGAGGTTTTCCTACTGTGAGACAAAGTGAGTCATGGTTGTTCTGTTTGTGTTTTGCCTGTGGACAGAACAAGACAGTCTGGATGACCCGCGGAACACAGTCCTCTAACTGTCTGGATAATCTGTCTGAAAACATCCTGCCCAATCCTAACCCCAGAGGCAACGCCATCCGAGTAAGAAACATAGGAGAAAGACACAGAAGCCCAGATATTAGGGGACAGAGACAAAAGAGGCAGAGTTCTGCTTGCAACTCACACTTATCTGGCTTTGTGGAAAAACTGCTTCATCTTTCTGTCTGTGTTTGCATTCAAAACACATGTAAGATTCCTGAAGTGGTCATGCTAGGCCAAATAAGAAGAACATTCCATTCAATACTAAAGATCCTCATGGATTTCCACCTTAAATGCACTATTCACTTTCTTGTGAAACAAGCCCTTTGAGAAACAAGCAAGCAGGCAAACAAATCTGCAAAAGCATATAAATCACATTTACACACACACATATTATATATATATATATATATATATCTATATATATATATATATTATATATATATATATAATATATATATACACATAAACACACACATATGCATGTATGCACACTCAGGCACACAAATCTTTGTTCTTTCGAGGCTGTATCCTTTCATGTCAGAAGGGCTGGCCTTATTTGTGGGGAGTCAGACCCCTGCTGAGGTTAGCTCAGACTGAACCAATCCAATCCAGTGCAGGGGGAAGGGAAGAAGAATTATTGATGACAGATGAGATGGAAGCTGATACCCATTTGTGGAGAAGGAAAGACTCTGTAGATGGAAAAAGTTGGGGTTAATGAGCTGGAGCAGTAAGAGGAACAAGGGAAGGAAGGATGCAGTTGGGGGATGTGGAGCAGAATCTGCTTGTAGTGATCCTGTACCCGAGTGACTCAAAAAATACACTAGGGAATGACCCTTTAATTCTAAGCCAACATTTAGCTTGGTGTACACACACACACAAACACACACACACACACACACACACACTATCACCAAGGGGTACATATGTTAACACCATGATTGATATTCTGCTTCTGTCTGCAAAAATTCTGATAAGTAAAGGGTGCACAGAGGGAGACAAAAAGAAAACACTTAAACCTTACAAATTAATTCAGAACACTAACATCAAAGTGAGGGGATGTTAAAAGTAATAACAAAAATATCAATTAGAAAACAATGTTGTAAAAAAAAAAAAAAAAATTAGAAACATATTTCCAAAAAAAATACATTATAAATTGTAGCCTACAAGCCCACATTCACTCAGTCTAGGCTTAGAGGGCATGAAATGGTTGAAAGATGACCCAATTAATAATGACACACACATACACCCACACACATGCACACAAATGTATGTTTAGCAGGCATGTAAGTGTTCAGAGCAGACCCTATTAATTCAGCTCATTTAGCCCCAGTCCAGCCATTAAATTTAAGCCTACCCCAAAGCTCACAAAGCAACACCATGGCTCAACCCCCACAGCTTCATCTTCATCAGAAATAGCAAATGTCTGAGAGGAAAAAAAAAAAAAGAAGCAAAATAACCTCTCCTCCTTTTCTCACATATAGGCTATTTCTTTCTGTTATTTATGTATTTGTTTATCAAAGGTGCACCCATTTTTCCTGCCCTTTTATAAATGGGTAAAATTCCGGTAAAGGGTGAGAAGAAGCAGGGCAGTGATGGTATCAGCTTTATGGCTGACACCAGGCAAAAATATATCTGAGTATGCCTCCAGGCTGTACAAAAATGCCAGAGTATAATATCTCCAAATACTGCCTAATACCCCGGTCACAATACCGGGGCACGCAGCCAGAATCACAGCTTACTACAGACATCCAGCAAAAAATGTGTGAAGAATAAGTCATTAATATTTCCAAACCACTGGTCCACTAAACAGTAAAAATGTGTATTTCTAGAAAAACGTTGCTCATATGAGCTTGATAACTGACCAACTCAAAGAGGAAATGAAAGACACAAAGAGACTAGCAGGATGGGGGAGGCTGGGGAAGGGTGGAGGGCAGCAGCGCACAAGGCAAAAATTAGGATTAGAGTAATGTTCATCCCTCCTTTCACGCTGTTTCATTAACACACCTCTGAGGTGCTTTTAGAGGCTGTTGGAAATAAGCCGATTTTCCTGCTCAGGAGGGCTCGCCCACTACACATCAGCACCACTCAGTGTGTCACACAAGTACACATACAAGCACAATTTACTCTCTCTGTCAGTCATGGTGCAGTAACCAGTACAATCTACATACAGAGCCATTGGCTGACTGGTAGTAGAGTGAAAAAACAAACAAAAAACAAATCAAATGTCACAAGGGGTTGAGTCCAATTGTGATACAGAACAACTGATGTCAATTCAATTAGTGTGAAAGGAGACGAGCATGTCAGACTTATCTATGGCCTTTAGACTTTCTACGGGTTTTGGTAAGATAAAGCTGGTGAACAGGGAGTAAATGGATTAATATGTGGAGGGTTGATAACGAAAGGCAGTAGAGCTATACCCCAGATAGTCATGGAGATAAACTAATAACTAAGATAAGACCCACACATACAATAAGTCATAAGCTCGTACAGTTCACAGGCAGCTACTGGCAAGCTGGAGTGAGGGCATCACATTTATCTGCCCCACCCCATCAACAGAATTAGAGAGGGAAGAGGAAAAGACAGAGTGGATGTTCAAGTAAGGGGCTAGGGGACATACTAATGTCCTCATCTTTTCATTAAGCCTTGGTTAAAAGTGGTAGGCAATAATGAAATCACTTCTTAGAGACACTTATAGTAACCCCAAGGAGAGAACGGGGAGTAGGAGAAAGTAATGAAAAGAGAGTAGAACAAAGAATATGTGGATTCAGGAAAGGGTACAGACCAGAAAGAAAGCAGATTACAGTAGACACATAGAGTAGATGCAAGCAAGTACATTGTGAGGTATAATAAAGTACTCAGCAGGACTGAAATGTGTGTTCGTGTTAAAGCTATATCGGTCTCCAGTCTAAACTGAAAACCAAGTCTGACCTGAAATCTGCCAGTAGCAGGGAACTTTGGAAGCAGGTAGTTCAAAGTCGCACAACAGAAGAGCTACCGAACAGATGAAAACACACATTAGCCTTCACACAGCAACAAGACATCTGTGAATATTTATTCATTACCACCAAATAACCCGCAGTATTCAGAATAATGCAGCATACAAGCACAGCACAGCCTGAGTGATTCAGGACCACGGACAGTTCTAGCCTCATGGGGCGACAATCTCAGCGCAGTGTTTCCTAAGTAACTCAAAGTCTCTAATCCAGCTTTACCTTGCCTTAAAGGGACAGTTCACTGCAAAATTTAATTTACATATTTGTCCTCTACAATGTAATGCTATTTACCTGTCTATATTTTGGTGTTTTGGGAGATCCTGGCTTTACAGATGGGCAGCAAAGTAGTACAGTGGTTAGTACTGTCATGTTACAGCAAGGAGGTCCTGGGATTGAATCCAGTACCTGCTTGGCCCTCCCCTTTTTTTTTTTTTTTTTTTTTTGGCCACAGTGGCTTTATTAACAGTGGAGAGTGATAGGAAATTGGGAGGAGAGATACAGGTAAGACACGTGAGAAATAGCAACGGGCCAGGACTCAAACCTGGACTGCCCGCTCCGCTATGCGGTATATGTTGTGGTTGCCTGCTCAACCTCTGAGCCACCCCGGTGCCTGCGCAGCTCTTTTTGAAGTTTGTATAATTCTCCCTGTGCTTGTGTGGGTTCTCTTCAAAACATCAACTACGGCTACCTCCCACAGACAAAAGACATGTATGTTAAGGTCATTGGTCATTCTAAGTTAGATGCAGATTCATAAGCATGAATGGTTGCCCCTATGTTGGCCCTGCAAATGACTGGTGACCCGTGCAGGGTGTACTGTGCTTTTCACTCTGTAACAGCTGGGACAGGCACCACCCATCCTCAACCCAAATTGATAAGCAGTTAAGAAAATGCTGGATGGCTTTATTGATGTTTGTTGTCTCTAAAAATAAATTACAAAAATCTCAGTATCACTCTCTCTTTCTAGAAATCATGGCATAATTACTCAACAGGAAATCCACAAACCTTACTTGTTTCATTCAGGAACTACTTGCTTTCTGCTGAACTTTGCCTGTCAAATGTATCAATGGGCAGAATAAAGCGCACGTCTACTTGTGATGACGCTCATGCTAGTGACAGTGTCATGAAGTGTAGGCATTAATGGCGCCTCCCCTCAGCTGAGCTGTAATGTTAACTAGCTGCATTTTCTTTGTTTGTCAGATATAGAAGATGCAGATAGAAAAATAAGAAGGTTGTTTTTTTTAATTACCGGTAATTATTTTTTTTATTTCTGTCTCTCTCTTTCTCGCTCGCTCTCTCTCTCTCTCTTTTTTTTTTTTTAAGTAAACGGGAAGTGCTTCAGCCCAAAATAATCTAGGTGGACAAACAGTAATACAGGCCATGGGAAAAATATGTAAATTTGATTTTGCAGTGAATTCTCTCTTAAAGCTTAATTGCTGGTTGCAAAGTACAGTTATTGGGTAAGGTTCTAAATTGCATTAAATCTGCAAGTTAAAAAAAAAAAAGAAAAGGTATTTGCTTCAAAAACCTACACATAGACTGGGACAACACCTAATTTATTCATGTATAACAGCGAGATAATTTACTTTGAGCAAATAAAATCAAGACTGAAAGCCTAAAGTGGGAAATATACAGTATGTGGTATTATTTTACCAAGAATTGCTGTATTTGTTTCTATAGAAAAATCATTGTGATGAGATAGGAGGCTATTGAAAAAAAAAAAATTTACAGTGAGTGGGATGAATACCACTGCTAACCCAGAGTTGGTAAAGTATCATGAGGGATATTCATCTACCCAACTTATAATAAAGATGATTACCAAAAAAACAAAACAACAAACACTCACTGGTGCTAATTTAAAAGCATATAAGCATTGATTATATATATCTCAAATAAAAATATGTTGGTTACAACTGTTGGGAGGGGTAGACCACTGGTGAGTACTGGTGACCACAGTTGTGCGTGTTATGTGAATTTTTAGTGGTATATGCGTACTGTGTGTGATATTCTCCATCAGAAATTAGATGTCCATTTGTGGAGATGCTGTGGCTACATAAGATGACTACTGACTGCCCAAACCACCTGTAAAATAATAATTAATGTGCAAGTGTCTATATGTTATATATATGGCATAAGTTATATGTTATATGTCTGTTTGTGCGAGAGAGAGAGAAATTAGTGAGATATTTCTAAACCCTCTAAACAAGAGGTGATAATGGGCCAGGGTAAGAGTACATCAAGTGATCTCTGATGCACACATGTTCACTAACAAACACATGCACAGGGCTGGAGGTGTTGGCCGCCATCAAGAGGCTCATTTGGATAGCAAGTGCTGGCTGGACTTCAGTTGTGATCACACAATAGATGGGGATCACATTGTTAATTACCTGCAAAACCTTCCAAACACAGAAATGCTGAAGAAACCAACAGACCCAGGAGGGAGATCAGAAGCTAAGCTACAAAGAAGGAGAGTAACATTGCTGAAGTATTGCCATTTTCTATCATTTTTATACTTCAAACCTCAGTTTTCTACTTTTCCCAGTGTTATCTTTGTGGGAGGATGTTTTTTGGTGTGAAAACATCCTCCTCATTCACAAACAATAATTCAAATACTCTCATTACAATGCAGAACTTCTACTTTAACAAGTCCAACTGAAAAGTAATAAGACAGGGCTATTAGAAAAACACACAGTGGTGGAGGCAGCTCACGATCAAGGCTTAGGAAAATACCAAAGGAGCACAGTGCCTGATAATGCAAACCCTCACTGGGGTCTTTAGTAATCAAACATAATTATCCTTGTCACAATGTTCTCAAACACACTGATAATCACACTGCAATCCCATATACACTCCCACACACACACACACACATATAAAGGACCAATCATCAATGCCTACATGGAGATCCTCCTATTGATTCTGTTGCGCCACTTTATTAAAATGCACGCCTCTGAGTGCAAGTTGATTTTAGAGTAAATATCCCACTCTCTGCCCTCTACTCTCCACGCTGGCCTTTTTTGCACCCTTTAATCTTTTCATATCTCCCACTTCCATTTTGTTCTCTTCTTGTGTGTCATTGTAGTGCTTTTTCCCCCCTTTCTTCCCCTTCAAAATTTTCCATTTACATACATTCTCAACACCCATTTTTGCTCTATCATTTATGCTTTCTTCAAGCTCTTTTAACCCCCCAATATCCTTCTTTGTCCCCCTATCTCTGTCCTCTTCTCTGCCAAACCACATTTTCTATTTCCAAATTCATCATCTTCCATCAACCTTCTCTTCCTCCCCCCCTTTCCATACGTTTGGCATTTCCCCCACTCTGTAAGTCGACCAGTCAGTCACTAGCGAGTGGAACAGTAAAGTACCTGCTCAAATGTCATCAGCATCAGCTCTGAATCTCAATCATCTCAAGCTGGATGAAAGCAGGGGCTTGTAGGGGACGGGGTATGGGATTGGAGCACTGAGATAAAGCTGACAGCATACTTCATTCGAGAAGTGGGGGTGGTGAATTAGGTTACATTTTCTCCATGTCATTTCATTTTCTTCCCCCTCCTCGTCATCTCCCCACAATCCTATTGTAGATATTAACTAAAAAGTGCCTGGGTCTCGCCTGGAGCACAGCCCGGTCCAGGTGACATTTTGACAGAGTGGCCTCGGGCTTGTTGTGCTAAGGTTTGCTGTAGCTGTGTGACTACACAGATGGGATCTATAATTGTGGTGAGGTAGCCAGTTAGCTCTTGCTTGAGCCTGTCAGGAAGCACGAAAGACACTTCTGAAGACGAGTGTCTGTTCAAAAAGCTATTGTCTGGTATTATACCTGGAGGTGACAGGGCTATTAAAATGCACAGAGTCTGAGCACCTGTGTGTGTGTGTGTGTGTGTGTGTGTGTGTGTGTGTGTGTGGTGTGTGTGTGTGTGTGTGTGTGTGTGTGTCTCGCAGTGATGGGTGGAGAGAGGTGTCTTTGGTATAATCCACTCTGTGACACAAACCTGAGTGCTCTCTCTCACTCCTCCCTCCTTTCTACCTTATGTCTTCCTCTCTCTATCATCTGGCCCTTCCTACTTCTGTCTCTCCAGAATAAATCTTTAATGGAGGTTTTATTGTCCCTGATCAGCATTCAGCACTGTGCTTGTTTATGCAGGCTCATCTCTCTCTCAAACACACCCACACACCCACCCCTGTCCCTCCTTCTGCCTAGATTGTCCTAATTTCACATTCTTGCTCTTTACGTCTTTCTCATCTATTCTTTTCCTCTTTCATCGCATTCACAAATCAATTTAACTTCTTCACAAAGAACTCATATTTATCCTTTTCATCACTTCTTTTTTAGCCATAATTGCAAAAATGAAACACCATTGTAAGCTATACTGTTTGCCAAGAATTGTTTTGCTTTTTTTTTTTTCCTCCCAAGTGGATGGGAGCAAAAAGGTGCAATGCTGTGAATGTAAATCCTGATTGGGGTCTTTACTCTGTGGACCACGAGAAGGATGTTTGTATAAATGGCAACAAAGACAATGACAGGTGAGCCGGGAGCTATGATTGATGTGCATCCAACTGAAGTGTGTGTGTCTTTGCATGTGCGTGTGTGTAAATGTGTGAAAACTACGCATGTATTAAAGACTCAAAAGGTAAAACTGAAGCAGTGTGGCTCCTCTGTTCACAGTGGGACGGCAGGGGAATTACGGTATCGCTGTCCTGCAGTTTACACACATACATACACACACACACAAGGGTGCCTGAGAATGCAGTGGTTGGATGTTGAATGGATCAAAGCATTACAAGGACAAAATGTCCCTCTGTGTATGTGCTATTCGAAATGAATAATGTTTTGTCTCTTATATAGTCCTGTAAATAGTATGTAACACTGATACTGCATATACAACATAATGAAAGGTTTGCAGCTCTTAACTGTTTAAGCATGTGTGTTTTTATGTGTGAACATACCTGTGTGTCTGTGCAACTTACTGTGAATGATATATTTTGTCCTCTAACAAAAGTCAGCATCTCTGTACACTATTGCCATTACCCAGCAGACATACACAAAGTCACAGTCGCATACATTCAAGCACAAAAGACATGTATATGCACACTCACTACGCGAGATATGCACTCCACTTTCTATTCTGAACTTATAATCACTGGCGTACCTGGAGACATGCCTTCAAAATATTAATTCATGTAGTATGTACATCCTGTCTGGATGTGGGGAATAAGACACAAATTTGTTCACATTTACTCTCTATGGAAACTCGCCTCCTTTTCTGGACAAAAAGCAAGTCAAAATGAATAACTGACATATGCTGAGTATAAAGACTTGGGTAAAAGTAGGTTTAGGTTAGGTAAAGGTAAGAATCAGACAAGCAGCAGTAATGTTTCAGGTAACAATCCAGGACCTGAAATATGTAATATTGTGTGCACGTGTGTGTGTATGACTGTGTGTGTGTGTGTGTGTGTGTGTGTGTGTGTGTGTGTGAGTGAGTGAGAGAGAGTCAAATGAATACTATGAATGTTTTACAGATATGGACTGACATACACTGATGGAGAGAGGAGAGAAGCAGGAGATGAATGGAGAGAGGGAGACGAGAGAGGGAAGTAGCGACCTTGCCGCAGGGAAAACTTCTCCACAAAGGCTCTCTGTAGGGTCTCTGTCCAGCACACGTCAATACCCCAAGGCTAAATACTCACACATAAGCAGTAATATATACACTCACACACATACGTATGTAGTCACATGCGTATACAGACACAAACAGATTTCAGAGGGGCAGAAAAGAAACAGAGGAACCCCAAGGGCAATGTTGTCCTCTCAGATAAAGAGACATTTTATAACTTTAAAGAAGCAATATATGATGAAAACCTTACTCCAGAAAAAGTTGCTGGGTTTTTTTGTTTTTTTTTTTGTTTTTTGTTTTTGCAATAGCTGGCAATGGTTCCTCCTAACCTTAGCCTGACTTTCTTTCATTTCTACAGCACACTGACATCAGACTACCCACAGTGTTTGCATCAACTAACCCGCAGACCTAAGCTGAACCTACACAATTTTGATGACCATGTCAACCAGGTGTAACCTGCAGCGCAGAGCAGTGCTAGGCTAAAACCAAACATTTGCCAGTCAGCTATCCCTTTAATTTTACTCTCCAATTGTCACTTGACAAGTGACCAGAATATCATGCTAAAAAAAACATCTGCATTGGTAACATTAAGAACAGCATTACTGTAAATAATTAAAGTGATGGTTTTGTTAAAACTTTTACATGTCATGCAGTAATCTGGTGGCCCTTTTACCTCTTTTCTATTTGGTTTGATAGTTAACTTTACATGTTCAGATATCATTTATTAAAACAGGTTAGTAAGATTCAAACACCACAGGAAATATGGGAAATGTTTGAACTGCATATCTGTGAACACTTGATTCTTAGCAAAAGTTTGCCATATTAAGCAGTTATCAAGGCTCTCTTTCCTTTATCATTAAAATCTGATGTTTGAAAGAAAGTTGCTTGTCACAAAATGAACAACAACTGATTTCTATACCCTGCTAGTACCAGGTTGGACCCCCCTTTGCCTTCAGAACTGCCTCAATTTTTCATGGCACAGATTCAACAAGGTGCTAGAAACGTTCCTCAGAGATTTTGGTGCATATTGACACAATATCACAGATTCAACTGCACATCCGTGATGTGAATCTCCAATTCCACCATATCCCAAAGGTGCTCCTATTGGTCTGGTAACTGCGGAGGCCATTTGAGTACTGCATAGTGAACTCATTGTTATGTACAAGAAACTAGTTTGAGATGATCTGAGCTTTGTGACATGGTGTGTTATCCTGCTGGAAGCAGCCATCAGAACATGGGTACATGGACACTGTCATGGCTTATCTTGGGTTATCTTTTGTTTCATTTTCTGTGTTTTTTCCTCAATAAACTGAAGTTTCAGGTGGAATGGTGGCTCTGCCCCAGAGTGGAGTATTCACTGTGGGCCTGTCCTTCTTGCACCTGCGCTGAATCAGCACAATCAAGCTCAGAGTATTTGAAGGCTGGACAAGATAGTCCTAACTCCTGCAGTGGTAATTAGACTCTCCTTGTTTAAAACTTGCATTCCTGTTCACTTACCTTGTTGCTTTCCTTCTCTGTTTCCTGCCTGCTGCTCCATTCAGTGCTGCTGCCAGTCTGGTTTCAAAGAATCCTGTAACCAGCAAGAGGAGGACTCACCTGGAGAACTCGCTTACCTGCCCACTCTCACACTTTGCTGACTCACACTGCCTCCAGAAATACCCTCCCCAAACTCACATCTTCCCACTCACTGTTGGACTTTTCAGACCCTGGCTTATCAGCAATTCCTCATCATAACTCTTACATTAGCCACTTCAATTTGTGAATAAACTTTTTTTTAACTGCACCCACTGAGTCTGAATTCAAAGTCCTCCCATGCCAAATGTGACATGTTATAATACTCAGGTAGGTTGTGGTGTTTAAACAATTCTCAGTTGGTACCAAGTGCATTTGCGAGCCCACGTGAATTGTAGCCGCAGTTACCTGTTCTTAGCTAACAGCAGTGACACCCACTGTGGTCATCTGCTGCTGTAGCTCATCTTCTTCAAGGTTTGATGTGCTGTGCACTCAAATATGTTCTTCTGCATACATTGGTTGCAACGAATGGTTAGAGTTTCTAGTCCTTTCAGCTTGAAGCAGTCCGGCCATTCTTCTCTGATCTGCCACTCACTGGATATTTTCTCTTTTTGGGACCATTCTCTGTAAACCATAGAGACGATTGTATGGGAAAAATCCCCGTAGATCAGCAATTCCTGAAATACTCAGAGCAGCCCATCTGGCACCAACCACGATGCCACATTGAACGTAACTTAAATCACCTTTCTTCCTCATTCTGATGCTCAGTTTGAATTTCAGTAGGTCTATATGCCTAAATAAATTGAGATGATCCCATATGATTGGCTGATTAGATGTTAAGCAGCTGAACAGGTATACCTAATAAAGTGGCTGGTGAGTCTAGCTGGTTATGTCTACTTCCTTCCAGACAGGCTTTGCAGTGTTCATGGAGAGTCCTCACTGCCAGGTCTGTAAATGACATAATTTCACATTTCACTTCATTTGTCTGCCTTATTCACAAGGCACTTCGATTTTCAGCCATATCCTGTCATAATGAAAGCTGCAGCAAATTGCTGGCACACCCACTATTCCTGCAGGGAGTGGAAAGAGGACAGTGCACACACACACGACAGTTCAACTAATCAGTTACTCAGCTAATTGTTTGAGATGTGGTCTAGACTCCATTAACATATTATGTTGTGGTGTTTTTGCCTTTACCTCATCCACTACATTCAAATGCAAAATAATCTCTCTGGGTATCATTACATGGATCATTATTAAGTACACCAGACGAGAAATAATGAAACACGGGCAGCATAGGCCCCACACCACCAAGGGCTCCAAAAGCCCCAAATTCAGCTGATGTTTATTAGCTTTGGGTAATTTAAATAACTGTGCAAAAATTTAACCCAGTCAATTATAACATCAATTCAAGTGGCTCATACAGTGTTGGCTAATTTGTGCCTTTGTCTTTTTCAGGGTCCCAAGTGCACATTGTACACATACCTAATTAAAGTGTCATTTTATGAAATTACCACAATAAGGGACAACAGGTTTCACCCAGAGCTGCCACCCCCCACCCCATGTGCACATGTGGGAGAACACACATGCCATAGTACAGTACACAAATCTACACACCTTGGCACATATACCCTCCTCCTTCAATACCCAATCTCACCCTAAGTGGGTCAATCCACCATCTATCTACTAAGTTGGGGGAGGGAGGAGGCATGGGTTTGCTGAAATGGAGGAAGCAATACCAGAAAAAGCTGCTTCACTGGGAATGATTCTGCTGCTGGTATATCTAGGACAGCTGAACAAAGGAAGTGAGGATGGGAAGGAAGGAAGGAAGGAAGGAAACAAAACAATAATGCTACCAGAGTGCCATCAGAACATAAAGGATAGAAGTAAAAAAGGATAAAAGCACAAGGGGTGTGGCAATGATGAGAGTGTAGAGGGCAGAATGAGAGACGAGAGAGAAGAAAGAGGCTGTGGAGAGGACAGTGGTTTCATTAGTGAGATTGATTAGATGAATGGAGAAGCTAACAGCCTCTCTGCTCTTTAGCTAAATGCCATCTCTGGACCTATCACCACCAGTTCCAACAACAACACATAAATTAGAGAGAGAGAAAGAGAGACAGAGAGGAACAGACAGAGAAGAGCACAATTATCATCATGAAGCACAGACAGATTATGTCTGTGGAGGTCTGAGATCACGAACAATAGCAAACAGCTGATCACCTCATTTCGTCGCAGGAATGTAGCAGCAGTACGGGTACGTGTTCTGTGTATCCACATTTGTGTTTCCGAGTGCATGTAGCAAAGGTGCTTGAGAACTCAAACCTGCCCCTGATTTTGCTCACTTCACTAATCTGCATACCATCATCACCCCACTTACACAAACAGGGGACACATACGTGCACACACACACACACACACATACAATTACTAATGACATTCACCCATCCTGAGGGCTTCTTTCTAAAATGTTGCCTTTACATGGAAACTTAACAAGTGTGAAATTAGAAAGGTTACCAAATAATTTGCCACACACACACACAATAAAGCGTGTGGCAGGGACCAGAGCTCAGATGGGGAGGAAGTCCTAATTGAAAAGCCTCTTGCTTCCAGGAGTCTGCTGCTGAAGAGAGACAGCACAATAAGGTAATTAAAAAAAAAAAAAAAGGCTGTGTGATGCGGCAGGGTTTATCTCAGGATTGTCACACACTGACTGATATGAATTTACATAAAACAATCATATTTTTCTGGCCTATTAACTGAAAAAATGTTTTTGTGAAGTCTAAGAAGAGAAGCCAAATACTAAGAATGAAAATTACTGTGTGTAAAAGTTTCACTCTTTTTATTTTTCAGTTCTTGCTTCTGTGTCAGCAAAACGCCTATTCTGCTGAAGTGTCTTAGAGCATGGTGCAAGGAAATTCTCTTGATATCATATCGGGGCCATTCTACTGATTTAATTTAACCTTGCAAAAACCATTATTCTTGCTTGGCTTTGTAATTAAAATAAAAGTTGCTGACATTTTATATTTCATCTTCATGCACAGATGTACAGATCTTCAATTAAATTTTTTCAATTCAATTTTATTTATTCAATGCCAAATCACAACAATGGTCACCTCAAGGCACTGACTTTAAAGATATGCAGATATATTCCCACAAGTTTATTGCAAGGTCAGTGAGGCACAACATCTAGTCCTAAAACTACCTCAGCTAAGAAGAATGTACCAATCGTTAATGTAATTCGCTCATTCCCCCTGTGCTTTTCTTGCTTTGGTCAAACTGTCTGCTATGAAAAGCTTCTACTCGTACTAATAAATCCCCCTGTGCTCTCTAATCTATTGTCATCTGTTTCACTTCAGAATATTTACAGTGCTGGAACCTCCGTGTCCATTTACATTGCTTGTTATTTGAGTGGTCTTAGTCCAGCAACCAGCTGATGATGCTTCATTCATCAATATCTCTGACTTTATTAAACAAACAAATATAAAGACTTCAAGCAGAATCTTTACACAACATTTTCTCCTATTTTGTGTTTTAATAATCATGTGTTAAGAGCACGTGTGGTTTAATAAAGATACTGAATTTGGCACCAGATAACGTATTGTGCTGTACTGCTGTATAGTAACATTGTCCCCGGCCCCCTGGAATATACACAGGCTCAAAGGCACCATGAAATATAGGATAGTGCCACAGACTGTATATAACAGGTGGATGTAACCACTGTGACATCAACCACTGGCTTTTGAACAGTTAAGCAGTATGACCACTGCAAATTTGAAACTTAATTTAGCACTCCACGCTTCATAATCAGCTAATGCTAACAGGCTTGGTTAGCAAGGTGCATCCATTAACTACAGCTGTGGCCAAAAGTTTGAGAGTTTGCTGCTGTCAAATGTTTCTATGGTATACTGAATTATAATGACAGACATTTAATAAGTTTCAATGGTGTTTATTGACAATTACATTAAGTTTATGCAAAGAGTCAATATTTGCAGTGTTGCCCTTCCTATTCAAGACCCCAGCAATTCATCCTGGCATGCTGTCAATCAACTTCTGGGCCAAATCCTGAGTGACAGCAAACCCATTCTTGCATAATCAATGTTTGGAGTTTGTCAGAATTTGTGGGTTTTTGTTGGTCAAGCCACCTCTTGAGAATTGATCACAAGTTCTCAATGGGATTAAGGTCTGGGGATTTTCTTGGCAATGGACCCAAATTTTCAATGTTTTGTTCCCCGACTCACTAAGTTATCACTTTTGGCACGATGCTCCATCATGCTGGAAAATGCATTGTTCTTCCCAAAAGTCTTCTTGCACGGTTGGGGGAAATTGCTCTTGCAGGATGTTTTGGTGCTATTCTTTATTCATGACTGTGTTCTTAGGCAAATTGTGAGTAAGCCCACTCCCTTGGATGAGAAGCAACCCCACACATAAATGGTTTCAGGATGCTTTACTGTTTGCATGACACAGGGCTGATGGTAGCACCAACCTTTTCTTCTCTAGACAATTTTTCCAGATATCCCGAACAATCGGAAAAGGGCTTCATCACAGAAATTACTTTAGATCCCAGTCCTCAGCAGGCCAATTCCCTGTACTTTTTGCAGAATATCAGCCTGTCTATATATCAGCTTCTTTGCTGCTCTTTTTGACACCCAGGCCATCCTCCAAAAGTCACTGCACGTGCAGATGCATTCACACCTGCCTGCTGTCATTCTGAGCAAGCTCTGCACTGGTGGTGCTCCAATCCCTCACCTTTAGGAGATGGCCGCTGCACTTGCTGGACTTTCTTGGGCACCCTGAAGCCTTCTTCACAACACTGAACCTATCTCCTTTGAAGTTCTTGATGATCCAATTTATGGTTGATTTAGGTGTAATCTTACTAGCAGCAACACCCATGCCTATGAAAGCCCTTTTTACGACAAAGCAATGATGACTGCACGTTTCTTGCAGGTAACAATGGTAAAAAGAGGAAGAACAATGAAGAGCCCTCCTTTAAAGCATCCAATCTGCTATTCAAACTCAATCAGCATGACAGAGTGATCTCTAGCCTTTTCCTGCCAACACTAATGAGAGTATCACTGAAATGATGTTAGCAGGTACCTTTGTACCTTTTGGGGGGGGGGGGGGGGGGGGGGGGGGGGTAAGTATTTTTCATGGCAAAGAGGGACTTGCAGTTATTTGCAATCAACTGATCATTCTTATAACATTCTCGAGTACATGCTAATTGCCATCATGAAAACTGAAAGCAGCAAACTTTGTGAAAACAATACTTGTGTCATTCTCTAAACATTTGGCCTTAACTATGTATGGGTGCATCTCAAAGACACAAATGTCTCCTAATTAGTGCCAACAGATAAATAAAATAATTCTAGAATTTTATTCACCAAAACAATGGAGCACAGGATTCATAGGTAATCTCTTACTAACTTGACAGCACAACAGGCCATGTTATTAGTCACACAGCTGCATTAAGAATAGTTCAAAAGTCAATAAAACCATCAACACTGTAAAAAGGTCCAGTTCTGTGACTCAAATTAGTTGAGGTGATGTCAAACAGACAGCCTGCAGCAAAGCAATGCCCTTAATCATGTATAACTTTATGCTTAATGTAATTTAATGAGTGAATTATATAAAAAGTCAAACTAACACAACATTCTGTACCAGGCTGTAAAAAAAAAAATTATATAAAATTTGGAGGATTGAGTTACCTCTGGATCTGGCTTCAAGTGGCCACTTGAGGAACTGCAGTTTTTGGCACATCGGCATTGGTTTCATTTATAATTCCCCAGAGGATTTAACTTGTAATGATTTATTAAAAAATACACTGTCTTTGGCTTATGAGAAAGTATTAGAGAATAAATAATTAGAATTTCTTTATTTTATTAAAGGATATGGTTAATTGCTGAAGTACATCAGCTGGGTGTGAGACAGGGGATTTAAAGTAACATCTGCTCGGAGGCACACACAGTCACCAGTAGACTGACTCTCCCTAGCTATCTTCACCTTTCCTCTTCCCCTCTCATCATTTTCACTGAGGATGGAGCAGAGTTTGCTCTATTAAATCTGTAATGAGATGCAAATAAGATGCAAATCCCTCCCAGAGGAGTGGACTGCTGCAGGGAGGCTATCTGATGTCAGCGTTCAAGAGAGAACCACTGCCTCAGGAAGAAAGAGAGGAGAAAAAGTGTGGATGTGTGTCTTAAGAGTGTGTGCAAGTCTGCCTATGTGTCGGGGGGGCAAAGTGGTTGAAAAGGGGCTGGGGCATTGATTGCAGCTGTAGAAAAATGTTTTTGATTTATCTTGGACACAGGAGCAGAGTTGGGACCTTCAGTATCACTGCATGGCAGAAAAATTCAGTCGCAGAAAATATACCCTCAATCTGTCCTCTGTACAGCTCCAGATAGGCTGGAAGAGAGAGAGAGAGAGAGAGAGAGAGAGAGAGCAAAGCTAGGGGGGAAAAAACAGAGAAATGTAAGGAAAAGATGGAGATTGGGAGGGGGAGTCAAGGATGCAGCCATGCCTGTTGACAAGAGAAAATACACCTTTCAGAGAGAAATAAAGCTTCACCTCCCTCACTGCTGCATTCCCTCTGACATAGCAACTCATCTGGCCTTGCTACGCTCACACCGCAGAAAGAGAGGGAGGGACAGTGAGAGGAGGAAGGAGGAGAGAACAGGAAGAAACACAAAAAAAGAGTAAAGGAACCTACATCAATCTGCTTTTCTCACATCAACAGTGAAACTATGTTTGTCTGTAACACACACACACACACACCACACACACACACACACACACACACCATTCTTCCAGTGTGTGCACTGCTCTGTTGCATTTTGACCTACTACATCTATGCTTTTCAGAGATATGAACCTTGAGGCAGCCTCTTGGCATCAGTCCGGTGCGTGTGCTCTGCCTCATCCACCTCACTGTTCGACTGGCCACCATTTTTTTTCCTCCTTTCGTACCAGTTAAAGCTAAGCTGTGGCTTGGAGATAAATACATAAAGTTGGAGCCGGACACAATATCCACTCCCCATCTCTCTCTCTCTCATCCTCGCACACTTACTGAAAAATAAAAATAAAACAAGGGGCCAAAGATTGTGATAAACCTGTGCTATTTTAGCTGTAAACATAAAAACAGCATGTCCAAACCCCCAGCTCCACCAGGACTGTAACACTGTGGGTTGGAAGCTTTACTGACCCAGTATGACATGTTTATGTTTTACAGATGGCAGCCATTTATTAGCGTGTAATCTCTATAAACAGATATCAGGATATGAATATGCAGAATCTGTAATGTAATGTCAGCAATAAAACTGTGGTAAGAATGACTTAGGATGATGAGTGTAGCATCAGGTCATTGGAATGGAAATTTAAAGTTCTGCACATCATATTGCCAAATAGTTTAGTAATATTTCTAGTAACTTAATACATATTTTTGCATATAGTCATGTGGGAAGACACACAAGTGTGCAGTGAAGAGAGATGGATTACTTAGGAAGGACACATGTACACTTGCATAGTCATGATACATTTCTTACATGAATGAAAAGCAGTATTTTTCTTACAAAGAGTCTTTTGTTAATTGTGACTGTATTCTTTGGACACTAGCCCTCTACAGAGGGGTTGTCCAGTATTGGCAAAACTATTGGGCTTGTGCAGTGGAGAATGGTAATACTGCAGTGTTATTTTCAGCACTAGCACAAAAATAAGAGGGAGTAAAGGAAAAGATTTTGGAGACATTCTGATCATTAATTCCCAGAATACCCGTTTGGTCTTTTCACCTTCATGTCAAGCCTAGCGGTTACAGTTGTGTATTCAAAGCACACATTCTGCTGCACTACATTGCACTGAATTGCAAAAACTCACACAGCCCGAACGGTGCTCTCAGACATGGCATAGTAGACAGCACAAAATGCAAAGTACAGAACAAGTGTGACAACACAACTGTACAAACACATACACATACATTCATTCATGACACGTAAGAACACACTGTTCATGCCTGCTCATGTGAATTTAAATGTAGCAAAACCTCTGCAACTTAGCACTGTAATATATACCGGGTTTACAATTTATTTAGCATATTTATGTACTGGCAAGGTTACAATTATATATATATATATATAATATATATATATTATATAGATATATATATAAATATATATATATATATATATATATATATATATATCTAATAATATATCTATCTATATATATATATATTATATAGATAATATATATATATATATATATCATATATTATATATATATATATATCTATATATTATTCTATATATATATATATATATATATATATTATATATATATTATATATATAATGTGGCACTACGCAATAAACAGGGTGTTCCTGCACTGGAAACTGACAACACAGTAAGACAATGCAGTATCATTGTGGAAACCACCCTAACCACACTTTGAATGACACATCCAACGTTGCCTTCTGCCTTCCTTGCTTATTTTCTACTCTTCCTTATAAACAGTAATGAAAACCCATTAAACTGCTTTGAACTGCAGTTTCTTCCTTTTTTCCAGGCTGATAAAAGATGCACAACTGCGAGTTGGTTCCTGGGGCCATGGTCGACTGAGCTGCACTCGGACACCTGCTGCTCATTAACGACAACAGGCAAAGGTGACCACTTCAATCAGGATATTAAGACAGGGATGAAATGGACAGAGAGGGTACACTGGAGGTTGGACAAAAAAAAAAGGGGACGACTGAGCGGTTCCCTTTGGCTTTGTGCCCAGACGCAGTGCTTGGCCCTCACCCTACTCAGTAGCAAATTTCCAAGCATTTAGGTGTGTGTGTGTGTGCGCGTGTGTTTATGTGCACGTGTGTGCCCTGTCCACCTGACATCTCTTAACAGTAATAATGTATTCCCTCCTATTATATGTTATGGATCAGCGAGTGTAGTTATCGATCCACCAGCTCAGCTATACTGTTACCCTGGTCCACCTCGTTCTCTGCTTTCTCCTTCACCACTAAGACTCTCCTATGTTAAAACTCCTGATAGCACGCCCTTTATTTTACAACCTCTACTCATTTTTCCTCTCTTTACTTTTTTTTACAAGGACTCAGAAGTGCACATTCCTCAACCACTTGCATAAGCATTGATCAATAAATAGGTAATATAACACAATCTTACCTTTGGGCTTGCAGGCACAGCACAAAAAAACATGACTTGACAAGGAATATACTAATGATAAAAATTATTTTATCATTAGTATATTTATTTATATTTATTCATTTCCGGCTTCTCTAATACAAGTAATTTGGTGCTTTAATAAAATTCTATATTTGGATTGATTATTGTTTATCGATCGTTGTTCAGTGCTTTGGACTAGCAACATGCAGACATTATCTTGGGTTCTGGATTTCTGTTTCATTGACTGAAAAAAAATCATTTAAGGGACAAAAAATAATCAGATTAAGTTTTAATCCATGTTATCTTGTTTTTATTTAGTTGGTGAACAATATCAATAATTACTATTAGACCAAAGAAAAAGTGTATGTGTTGTAAAGGCAAGATAGGCACAAGTTAATTGTAGTCAATAGTTAATGATCACCTAATTTTTCCTGCAAAATGGTTTACTGACTGCAATGTCTCCATATGCAGATACTTTAGACTGTAGATGAAATGAGCAATTTAAGGAAACTAGGCAGTTCTCACAATTATGAGTAAAAAGGAGATAAATAATCAAAATGCTAATTAATGAAAATGATGATTAAAAATATTCCTGTATTTATTATTGTGTAAAGAGAGAAAATATCTGCTGGCTAAGTAAAGAACAACATACTATGTCAATCCTGTAGACGTCTCCTCTCCACAAAGAAGATAGTGTAAGTGTTTACTGACACAACTAACGCTACCATATTCCATCACTATAATTGATGTTTAAGTTTATGCTGCAATGCATTTCACTTACAGACCTTTGGATCATCTGGCGTAAAAAAAAAAAAAAAAAACCTGACTATGCACTTTGTGGCTGCACCAACATTATTTCTAAACTTCTGTCTCAGAGGGAGGCCAGCCTTTTCTGTTTTCTGTAAACAGGCTTTGTTCTGTGATTGCTGGCTCAAGAAGTCCAGAGTACAAAGTTCTCAAACTTATGACAGTCCACACAAGTAGACATGTATGCACAGAAAGGTTTTAAACAATTTAAACAATTTCAGCATTCTTGGTCCAGACCAGGGACCGGCCAGTGGGTCTCACACAACATCTGAGAAACATCCGTTTCATTGTATGCACAACGCATGCACAGCCGCACAGGCAAATACTCACAGCCACTTGCTAACATGTCATTAGCATGGAAGTTTTTTTACTGATGAGTGAAGACTCAAAGTTTGCCAAAGTAAATTGTGGGGAGAACACCATGAAAACATTTGTACCAACAAACCTAATCAGACACTTAAACCCCCACCCAGCTGAACATGGACATTTTAAAAAAAGTCAACAAAGAGAAAGCGGGTAAAGCTAAAGCTATCAGAGAGCTCAGAGCCAGCCACGAGCTGCAGCCTCGGTATGAGCAAAGGATCAAAGTAGTTAGGAGGAAAACTGAGTGGAAAAGTCCTGTTGTCCGGTGAAGTTATTAACATACTGGAAGATTTAAGTAACTGACATTTGTCTTGTTATGCAATTTTGTCTGCTTTTGTTTGATAAGGTACAATAAGTCAGGAAAAGGCAGATGTATCAGCAGCTCATTTCAGTCAATTATCTGGACCTGTTTCCAGTAACAGAGCACTTTATTTTCAGTTGTTTAAGTGATTTATTTGGGAGAAACTGTAAAGTTTAAACATTTCTTTTATTATGAAAAAAAATAGAGCATTGAAGAAAAGTTGATTTTTCTTTGGAACTGGTAACATAACAGTTCTAAGGGGAAAACAAAATGGAGATCAGCTAAAATCTGTATCAGCAGGTCACACTCAGAAAAAAAAAAAAAAAAAAAAAAAAAAAATAATCAGAAATGGCCAAAAAAAAAAAAAAAATTGCAATTGGTGGCATCTCACATTACACTACAATTAAATGCTTGAAATAGTGGACTATTCAAATGATGGATGTTGAATCATTTTCCATACCATACCAGCACTTCTCCCAATATGGAACTGACAGTACAGTACAGAAATATATGGCAATCTTAAGCTTTTTGTAATGCAACTTCAACATCTGTAAACTCTTTGTCACCTACCTGGAGACATTACAGATTCAAAATACATCCAAAAGAATCAAAGCTCATAACCAAGCTACTAACTGCATCACTCCCGTACACACACACACACACACAACCACACACACACATAACACACACACCAAACACACTTTACACATACAAGGACTCATGACATTCATAAGAGGAAATGAAAAAGAGCCTCGTCCTGTCCTGGGCACTGGCATGCAAGACAGTGATTGTGTTGAGTCAATGTGATTACCTGGGAGTCACTCTCTGGAGGCAAACACTGCTAAGTTATCACAGTCTTATTATTCCCAAACTAATATCATAGGCCTGCCAATCACTTACATTGCCTTTCTTAACCACATGCTGACAAGTGTGGTGATGCACACATACTGTATGAGAGGTATATACCACACTCAGACAGGAACACTTTTAAACTGAAACATCCATACAGATCGGCACATGGAGAGAACTAATAGAATGAAAGACGCATCCAGACATGGATGCAATAACTCAACTACACAGGCTGCAAGCCAGCAGACATTCACACACAAACTTCCTCAAAGGCCCCAGGGCGAGGGGAATCGTCCTCTTCATCTGAAGTAGGTAGGGAGCCCACTGGCTAAATTAGATTGTGCCATTTCCTGACGGAGTTAAGCAGCAATCTGCAGCACTGTGCAGTGATTCGCAGTGACCTTGGCCTATCACAGCACAGTGTCTGGGAATGCTCAGAGAGGCTCTTAATCAGACCTGGAGGACATGGGGTCTATGATGACATTACTCAGCCTTTATCTCTCTACACACATCCATCTGTTTCACTGTAGGTCTGTCTCCCAATCTGCCTATTCCACTCATTCCCTCTCAGCTCCAGGATAAGGAGGTGGCTCCACACTTCAAATGGATGCTTACTTAACCTGACCTCTGGATGTAATCCATGTTCATTGATCCAATTTCATGCTGAGAGTTTGCCCTAACAATGCTGACCAAACACACAAAACATTACCCTTTTGTATCAAATCTGACCCATTTTCACTCATTCCCCTCAACAGGTACATCAACAGGTCCGTATCTGTATTACATCTAGCGTTCATCCTCAGACAAACATATGGATATATGACCATCCCCTAAACAATACCCACTCATCCCCATTCCAGAGCTACTGCAGGCCTTGTGTGAATGATGAGATTGTGCTGAGATGGAGATAAATGAGCCTTCATTACAGCCATGATAGCACAAAGCAGCACCAGAGAGGGATGGAAGAAGAGAAGCTCTCTTCCTTTCATTTCATCCTTCCCTCATTTACCATGACCAAGGCTCTTAACACAAAGACACAAAAGGACATAGTACATCCGATAAATATATGCATTTATAGAGCCTTCACCGATATGCATATACATAAATACCATAAAAGATATATGTGCATTTATATTGCTCATTCACACGCCTTCACACACATCTACAGTTCTTCAAGGAACTTCATCCATAAAGGCTATATAGTAAACACCTACATAGTAAATGGAATTCTGTCAGGATCTATCAAGGAAAGCTTTGCCTCCACGTGGATAACACACTTCGGCAAACATACACACATTTATGCACGCATAACTTTCTCAGTCCCACAGCCATGCTGCATGCCAAATGAATACAGTAAAAGCATACCGTTTAGGTACATTTGGCCCATTTGATGATGAAAGAGATTTGTAAAATCAAAGATATAAAAAGCCTGTCTCTTTGTTGGCAGACAGTGTAAGGAGAATGTAATTGGATTTTTCCCCTCTTGGTTTAACAAATGATGTTCTGCTGTATGGAGGGTAGAAAGTTATGAGAGCTGCACAGCACCTGTACGCACATTCAGACACACTTGTACACAGAAAATGTAGCACCACAAACAATGTAATATTACAGCTGCCAGTACAATAGGCCTCTGTTATTTTCACACAAAGTAATATTACCACTCATATCCACCCTACATCAGTGCCAGTTTCCACAGTGCCAATTTTGAGCTATAGAAATAGAGAAGCAAGATTTGAATAACCTCAAGACTAGCAAAAGCCTATGAGAGTGTTTGTATATGTGTAAGTAGATAAGTGTGCCTGCTGCTGAGTCACAGATCCATCTGAACCAGTTCTCAATAGGTCAAAGTCAAGTTCTTGCAGACATGGCGGGTTGTCAGAAAGGAAGAAGGAAATGAAGTAACAGATACTGAATGGGACCAACCTGAAGGCATGCAGACCAAATCCTTCATTCACACTCATGCACCCACAGCACATGTACCTCTGGCTGTTGAACATATAAATGCACACAAAATGTAGACGCACAAGAAATGACTGATGCACTCGACTGGCTTGAAGCCAATGTAATGACTTGCATGTTTTGTCTTAGATGTCCCCACCTAGCTGAGAGTGCTAGGTAGAGATCTAGTGCTAAGAATGTCTAAAATTCCTGATTTAACTCTTGAAAAATAAAAAATGATCCTGAAGGTTTCCCAACATAAACTAGACAGAACTGATCCTGTACTGCTGAGGTGTCGTTGAGCAAACATTCACAAACATGACAAAATGAATGCAGGAAGGTGCAGCCAAAGAGCAAAATTAAAAAGCAGCACAGAATCCACGCCTTATGACTGAGGGAAAGTCACATCCTCCAAATATTTTCAGCTAAAAAGCTTTGTATCTTCTTATCTGGCAACAAATACTGTAGTGAGGCAGAGCTCTAACACACAGAATCTGTTCATAATGAAGACTCCAGCCCATCAGTGCCTATAAAAAAGAATTAATACTATATTACCCCACAGAAGGACAAATTACACTAATTAAAAGGTACAGATGCGTCCAAATATCTGTGAGAGCACACTTCTCTAGCCTGCAACCTTGAGGCAGCGCCCAGCCCACAGTGATGGATATTCTGATACAGACGTTTTTCTTGCCAGCCAAGTCCAAGCCAGTGAGGAAAAAAACACACACACACACACACACACACACACACACACACACACACACACACAAGCACGTCCATCATCCTCTCTGAGCTCTGGCTGACACAACATACATCTCCCTCTCTCTCCTGCTCCATCCATTTCAAGTATTCTCCATTTATATTTCCTCTTGTTTTTCCACATCGGCATCTCTATATCTGGCTTCTGTGAGGATGTATTCATCTACAACATGTCATAGAAGAATATCTCTCTTAATGCTTATCTACTTCTCTTACAACTCTTCTCCCTCAGTGTTGTACTTCTTACTGAACTAACTTGTACTGAGCACTAACTTGAACATTTGTACTGAACAAATTACATGTTGAGTCACTCACCCTAAAACATTTAACTCGTATAAGTAATCCTTTCCATTGTGTCACAACATCTGAACACACATTCAGACACACAGCAGACTCTCTCTTACTCATCCCTTTAAGTTCTGACACACACCTGATAGAGCCTCTGCTTAGTCCCGTTCCTCCTCCTCTGCTTTGCCACCACACCACGAAGGTCACTCCCGGCCCACTGTTGCTCTTCCTTCTCCTGTCTTCCTCTCCTCTTACTATCTGTCCTTCTCCTTCTCTCTCTGCTTTGGTCAGAAAGAGAGAGAAGAAAATCCTTTCCAGAGACAGGAAATCCTCAGATAGAGACAGAGACACTTAAAGATTGCAGAGCCTAGCTGCCGCTGAAATACACGGGAGCTGCAGACTGACTGAACTGTTAAAGTGCTGGAGGAAGGCTAGCGTGGCTAGGATACGGTCTGCACCACAGCAGTGTACAGACACATGAGCAGTCAGAAAGCTCAGAGAGTCGCTAGCTCAAAGCTCACCGCAGCAGAGCTCCGAGTCAGCAACCTAGCCCCCCCCCCCACCACCCCACCCTACCCGGCTCGCTCTCACTCTGCCGCTACCCCCTCCTCTCCTCTCGCACAGTTACCACATTCCACCTAATAGCAGAATCCTCTCTTCCTCACTTAACTAAAGTATACATCACTCTTATCCTCAGCTCAGTGATTTCCCTTCAATCAGACAAGAAAATGCCGCAGCTGAGATGTAGGCTACATCTTATCTTCTCACTTACGTGCCTTCAATGCAAGATTGTTTTTGTGAACACAGGGTAAAAAGAACATGTTAAAAGCACCAACAAGAGGCTAGAAAATAAATGTGTTTCACTTTTTCTTATTCTTTTTTTGGCTGCTCTCTTTAGGAGTTACCACAGCGGACCGTCTCACCCTAGCATCCTCCACTGTCATGCCAACCCTCTGCATGTCCTCCTTCACTACAACCATAAATCTTCTCTGAGGTATTCCTCTTTTCCTCTTGCCTGGCAGTTCCATCTTCAACATCCTTTGTTCAGTATACCCACTATCCTTCCTCTGCACATGTCCAAACCACCTCAAGCTTGCCTCTTTAACTTTGTCTCCAAATTCTCAACCTGAGCTGTTCCAAAGTCACCTCTTCAAGTAATTTTACTCATGATCTCTTTCTCTCTACTCTAACAATTACTTGTCAGTGAGTGGAGTTTTAGTTGTAATAAAACCTGCAGACTGTTGGCTGCATATTGATCATGAAGTTCTGACTGCCCAAAAATAAAGAGACATCTCTGATTTAAACCTGACCAAATAATCCTTTCAAGTTAGTTTCCTTGGGCAGAGCTGCAAAGCTTTCAGTGGCAACTGCTATTTTTTTAAACACTCTCTGAAAATCCCTTTTTACAATTTGCACTTATGCATTTGTAATGTGCACTAGATCTCCTTCAATGCATCAAAATGCTGACCAATCAATTTCACTTTGGGGAAGAGGGCAAAGTTGAGTGGAGTGGAGCCAAATTTGACCAATAGAGCAGTTGGTGAGTGAAGATTTGATTGGTGGGCCACGTGCAAGCATGCAATGGCGTGCTCCCTCAGATGTCTCATGGCATACAGTAGCCCCTCTGTGATGAATTCACAGCACATAACCTTGTGGATGTCAAAAAATGATGAGCATGCTCCTGCGTGATCTTTCTCTGAAATCTGCTGTTTGGTGTGACACCAACATTACAGACAATCTTCTCAGCATTACACTTGTGTCAAGAAGATGATGCTGGCATGCAAAAAAAAAAAAAAAAAAAGCACTGCCCAAGCAGACTACCAGACTACCCAACCAGATCTAAATAAGGCAATGATTTCTATTTTTATGGTATGATTACAGCTGATATCACCAAATATAAAAAAAAAAGACAGATAAAACAGCTGTTTTCACTAAATAGAGAATTTTTTAGATTACCCTTTAACATAGAAAGTAACATACAGATTACATAAATAAGCCATATACAGTAGGGAAGACAGTAATGAAAGAGGGGCACACTGGCCCCAGATGAATCCAAATCCACACACCACCACCTTCACCCCCACTATTTATCATTTAAAGTATTCATCCTCTCCAAACCTAATGCCCTGACAAAGACAGGCTTATTCAGCCCTCCTTAACACACGATTAGCCACAGACAGACTACACACAGAGACCTGCACAGTGAAAGGAAAGTGATGAAACATAAAGAGTGGGAGGGGAAGTCAAGTGGAGCATTTGCCCACTGGGGGAAAAAAAAGAGCAATCCAGGAAAAAGAGACTGCAGTCCTGTATCAGACAGGCTCACTTTAGAGAGGTGCTGGAAAATCAATAATTTACAAAATTCTGTTATGACAGAGCTAAGCAGTGTGGTCAACAATAATATTACAATATTTTTGTTTTCAGATTCATAATCCCAGTTATCACATCATGAATTCAAAACCATTTTCAAGGCAGGAAACACATTCTTTGAGGCTTTAAGGAGGCACACAGTGACGGCACAAGTGCTACAGTGAATTTAATTTAAACCAGAAGTGGTAACATATTCAGTTTATGACTGAGTATTAAGTAAAATCAAATGATTGTTGTTATTGGTCTAAACTTGCATTTATTTTTGAAACAACTTGATAGTCTCTGTAGTCAACACGGTGAATGCTAACATTCAGCCTAAAAACAGCAACAATGCTTTAAATAGACTTCACATAAAGATAAGCATACCATGCTACATATACTTGCTCTTCTACATGTTTGCTCATTTCCCAACATATGTCAGCCAAGTTACCCTATAGCTATTCCCACACAAAAACTTTGGACAATTTTTTGGGAGAATTAGGTCAGGATATTTTCCACAGCTCTCACATGTTGCACACAGCAGGAAATAGTCCGCTTCAGACACATTCACACTACAGGGAATATGTCATGGTTTAAATAAGGGAGCAGCCTATGTAGATTGTGCAGGAGGCAACACACATGGCACCCACTCTCTAAATATAAATGCACCCCTCGGACTATGAGCTGCATTATTCACAATAAAACATAACACTGCACTAGACATTTGAGCTGTCACAGACACCTCTGTGGGGTAAAGTAAAATACACCAGATAAAAGACAGACGCAGACCTCGAGCTGTCACCCATTGGTTTTGGACTTGAAGCTTCAATGTAATGGTTTGGCAGCCTTGTTGACTATTTGGAGCCAGACTTTAGCTGGTGGAGTACTAAGTTATAGTTCATGGGGACTACGTGGATATTGTCATCATTCCATGGTGCTTTGCCCATGATAAACTGAACTATACCAGATACCTACAATACTACTATGCTCAAATGTCTCGCTTCCAGATTGATCATCCTAATGTTCATGCCCACTTTGTAGAGGGTGGTTTTCCTGTCCAGCTGGGAATGAACAATCCTTTTGGAAAAGATTCCAGTAGACCAGACAACTGAGAGACTGTAAACAAGGATACTCAGACAGCTGGAGGAACCAAAGGTTTCAGCTTGAAAACTGGAGCAGTGATCAGATACTGTCTCACTTCAGAAAACAGAAGTCAGTATCTAAGGCAACTCGGGAACATGACCAACAATGAGCCCACAGAAAGTGTGAGATGACATGATCTACAGAAGACTGGGATAGAGAAGGACAGTGCAGATGTCAATGCATTTGTAGAACTTACGGAAGAAAGTTGCGTAAACCCTTTAGGTCCACATCAGTCAGACATCATTAGTCTTCCCCCAGGAATCACTGTGTCACCAGCCATAGCTAGTGATCTGCTGCAAGCTCACCAGACTGAGAGGAAGCATATAAAAAGTTCAGACAACCACATTCCATGATACAATGAACAGAACCTGAAGACATTCTCAAGCAATCACAAATAATAGAGTAACCCAGGCATAAAACAAGGAGGTGGTCTGAAAGTAATAGAAATCTCTTCAGGCATATGATAATTGTTTCACAAAGTAGAGATCTTCACATTAAAGATGTCCTGGTTCATCCACTGGCCCATCCACTTTAAAATCCAGATGGCTCACTTCAGAAAACTAACAACTAAACTAACTCTTGCAAGAGATTTGGAGAAATCAGGGTCAGCCATTGAACACACTGGCGAACAGTCTGCATGCAATTTTTGCATGCATCATTGATGGAATGAGCCTTGTTCAAAAACTGAAAATGCAATGGCAAGACTGTTGGAGAGATTGCTGGATCTGTGCTGAAGCCAGTGCTGCATGAGGATAGATGTGGTGTTTGATGTATACAGGAAAACATTAATCAAGAATGCTGAGAGATGCAATCGAGGTTCAGCAAGTAGCACTCAGTGGAAGACCATTGCCCTGGTACACAAGGTTGTGTAGTGGCGAAAACTGCCAAGTAATGCAGAAAGCAAAACAGACCTGATAACTTTCATTGTGACCAGTGGAAGCAACCAGAGAACCTTCAAAGGCTTAAGGACAAGCAGCTGGAGAGACATGCTGAGGAAACAGGCTGGAATGTTGCTGAAGAGCTGAAATCTTCCCATCAGGAAGCGGATACCTGTATGCTCCTAGATGCAAAACATGCCACACAGAATGGCTTCCAAACCACTGTTATTCTGAGCGAGGATACAGATGTCCTCATGCTTTGTCCCGGACACTGTGAGAAGATAAACTGAAATGTGGCACTCAGAATCAGACAAGCTGCGTCAACATTAGCAACCTTGCACAGCTCCTTGGAGATGACCTATCTGATGCTCTTGATAGCATACATGCCTTCACAGGCTTTGATAGCATGAGTGCATTTGCAGGATGAGGAAAACTCTGTGCATTTAAAGTTGTCAAAGGAAATGGGACATTCCAAGAGTCCTTCAAAAACCTTGGGAACATCCAGGGATGTATCAGAGGAATAATACAGCAATATGGAGTAATTTGTCTGCAGCATGTTATGTACAATCATCAAGCATATGTGATGTCAATGATCTGCGTTATGTGATGTTTTGCAACAAAACGGGTGAAGTGGAGACCAGCGTATGCCCTCTTTGCAGGTTACTGTTAAAGCTCCAGAAATACCTTCCACTTATTCTTACAGGTATGCTGATATTAGACTGGATGTGAGGACCCCCACCACCCTGGCTGTCCTGGAACTCATGGCCTGAAAGTGTGTACAGACCTGCAAGCTTCCTGACTGTTCCTGCCTTGCAGCAGACTGAAGTGCACAGAAATTGTGCAAGCTACAAACATGCACCAGTTAGAGAGAGGAAGAGTAGGATGTAGAAGCTGACATGGAACTGACCAACTATAATGATAACAATAATGAAGAGGAGGAATAAACAGAATTGCTACAGTATGAGTTTGTTATAAATAGGTTACATTGCTGTATTGTAGAATTCATGGCACCCTGTTCAATAATAATGACAAGATAGTTTCATTCTGTTGAATCATGGATGTTGTCATTGAGAGCTGATAATTATGACTAAGCTTTACTACTTAAGAAGAATTATCATGTTGAAATATCATACAGGTATGTAGACTTTGTTGAAAACCAAGCTATAATTTATTGCTCTGGGTAGAACCAATTCTGGCCTAAACCTGTGGCTTCTAAGTACGGCTCACAGTCACCTCCCACAAAGAGACAGTTTGGGTATATTATACATTTCCTGAATCCTTAGAGTCCTGTGAGAACTGCAGTTGATGACTCATTGTCCCTGATGTCCCCGAATGCCACAGGGTTAAAAGTAAGTATTTACTTTAGCTGAAAATCGCAGGAAAATTTGTATTATTTGTGGTTTAAAGAGCACAAGTGACCTCTATGCTGGTCAGAGAGACTCAATACCTGACTTAAATGAAAGCAAAGAGGGTCCCCTGTAAAATGATACCAACACTATATTATAGATCTTTGACAAATGCCTGTACCATGAGCCTACACCAGTATCAAAAAACTGAATATCTTTAGGGGTTGTTTAACTTCATGAGCTGATGACTCTGACTAAGCCACCACTTTGGAGGGGCTATCATATCCAAATATCATCTACAGACATGTAGCTTTTCAAAATTATGATTATGTTTTGCCACCCTGAGATGGACAAAAAGTGATCTGGCCCATGGGCTTTATCAGCTAGCGCTAGCTTGGTTAGCAAGTTATATTACTCAACTGTATGGGAGCAATGCACAAACACACATATCAGCTAATTAGTGCTAAGCAACAGACTAATAATTTACTAGATTTAGATATTTCACTCACCAAAACTGACACAAAACCTCTTGGGCAGTGTACCTTACAGTAAGCCATATTATGTGTCAAATAATTCCATTAAAAATGCTCCAAAGGCACTAACAGCACAAACACAGTGAAGACATCCAGTTTAATAGCTCAAAGTAGTGTAGGCGAATTGCTTTTCTAAAGTTATTTGAACAGGTGAATAGCACTTCTCTTCTGTTGATGCACTCATATCCCATCATGTCTCCATATGAAACACCATAAGCAGGAAAAGCCACTTTTCATGGGGGCATAGAGAAGATAAAAAAAATTAAAAAAAACTCATAACGAGTCCATCCCAGAGCTCTGCCAGCTTGTAGAACAAACAGCTAAAAGGATATGAAATAAAGCCTTCACTCAGTCTTCTCTAAAATTTCTTCCAGCCCTCTCTACCCTTCCTCTCTCTCCCTCCCTCAGTCCGACTGTGTTTTCAACCCTCACTCTCCTCTCTCGTCTGAACAAGGACATTCAGTGCATCGCCACAAAAAAAATGTCATCTCCATCTACATCTCTACTCACAGCTGTTGCTATGGTCACAGCAATAAACCTGACTGTGCTGCTTCACTCCAAACTGAACGAGCACCTGTATAGGATGTGCTTATGCTCTTACACATGTCGATGTATGAGAAAAACAAACATGCATGCACCTGCATCATTCTTTGCCGGAGACCAAGTTGTTATGAGGAACCACTTGAGCAGTCAATTGACAGCTGTCGAGTGTTGCCATAGGGGCAGGTTGATAAGCAACTGTGTTAACTGGCATTTGACATAGAGGAGATAAATTACGTTAGGTAATGACTAGCTGAGTGGTATTTAGATGTGGATTTGCTGTTCCATCTCCCTGGCACTGTCACATGCTCATTAAGAGCATTAGAGCATGTCATTAACATACACACATACGCTCACTAAAGCGTATCATAGATTTAATTATTTAAGTTTCTGAGTCTCTGAATAACGACAACAAGTGCACAGTGCATTCAACCTTCCAAACAATGACTCGTCAGTACATTTCTAATTAGTGCAGAGAAGAGGAAAAGATTGGTATTAACCTGGGCTTACTCAGTCTGTGTGTGTAAAAGTGTGTGCGCATATGAGTGTGTATTCATTCTCAAGTAATTATATTTCCAGGCAGTGCTGAGCAGAGAGGGGCAGGACTCTGTGTATATTCCATTCGGCTTATCAGACGTGTCCAATCCTGAGGCAGATCAGATCGAACAGTAAAGCTCATTAATTACGGATGGTTGCTGAGCGACAGAGAAAAAGGGAAGGGGGCTGGGCGGGATGGGGATGGGGTGGCAAGGTGAGGGGACAACAGATGGGTGAGAAAGAGGGTGAGGTGCAGTACTGGCATGCTGAAGCTGAGATCTAAAAGAAACTGTGGTCTCAACATCCTCTGGTTTGAGAAGTAAATAGTCAGCAAGCCAAGCTTTGGAGATCAAAAATGTTGTTGGTCATCTCTGGCTGACTGAGGTAGAGAATATATGCTGTGTGACCACTTCTTCATATGTGGAAAAGGATCACATAGCATTCACTCAAAGAATGACAGATTTTAAGAAGTTATCCAGAAAACAGTATTTGTGGAGGAGATCCTTGAAATAAAATTTCAGCTGAGTTACAACATAAGATTATGTCGCCCCTTGTGATTATTCTCCTGCAAATTCGTGAAATTATGCAATTCTTGTCTTAAGAGAACATGTTGATCTGAGAAATAGCTATTTGTGAGTGCTGTTATGATGCCAGAGCTGAACCCAGCCTCCTCAATAATAACAAATAGCACATCCTAAGAGGGGTGGAATTATAAAATGTAATTTGTATGGGATATCTAAACATTTTTAATATTTACTAAATGCAGAGAAATGAAATGGTGGCAACACCTCATGACAGTTTTTTTCGGTTAAGAAGAATAAGCACCCCATCTAAATAAATAGGGAGAAAGCCATAGTGTTAATTTCAGTGGTTACTGGAACAGAAGAAAACATACGTATAGTAACACTAGTCAAGTTTGACCTAAATTATTAAAATGTTTGGTGAATCTGTCTCAATATGATATTTAAAAAGGTTTTTCACCTGCAAGTTGTACTGCTTCTGCATATAGGCACAGGCTTACAACATTTCAGCTTCATTAACCCTAATGTGCAGTTTTGTAACGCTTTCACTAACGTTGGATATATTTTACCCAATAAAACATACGTCCCTTCAAAATATATTTAAGTACAATACATGGTAAATTAAAGTATTCTTGTTTTATTTTTCCCCTGTATATCATCTCAAAATGAAAATGGTATCATGGGAGATGCTATGAAAAGGACCCAATCCTGGGACATGTGAACCTTGTCCAGTGAAGGCACAATCTCCCTGCATCTCTGACGACTGTGGGAGAGATAAATAAATAGAGGTTGACTATAAAATTTTGACCATTTGAATTCTGCATGCAACTCAGACAGCAGCAACACAATGACAATCATGTGCCTGCCATCACATGGGTGGAAAATAAAACAAATAAATAAAACCACCCAACATTAGTGTTTTAGGGTCAATGGCTCAATCCACCAACACAATCAATGTATCTGGCTCATCAAACCAGAGCCCTAAACATATCACTCCCTTATAATGCTCTTGGTAATAAGTGATTTTAAGCTGTGTGCAACTGGAAACAGAAATAGTTGAAATACCCAAGTATCTGGGAAAATTAGCCAAAAGGCAAAATAATTTAGCTTCTCTGCCCTCCGGTAATTATTTTTACCTGGTTTCAAATCATGAATTCTGGTATTCAGTAAGACTTCAAGCTCTCTCTGCTTCACTATCAGTGGTCACCAGCCTGACACCACTATATGCCTGTTAATATACAAACCATTCAAATAACTTTCTGTGTTTCACACTTCTTATTGTTATACCTTACTATATATTACAGTTTACAGAAGAGCTACTCACACACATAGCAGGAGCAGCAAAGTATGAGAATTAGCAGTAGTTTCCCTGCAGCTTGTCTAAGACACACACACACACACACACACACACACACACACACACACACACACACACACACACACACACAGAGAGAAACAGACATGTACAAACACAAACATTTGGACTCATGTACCTCCATTTTCCATTAGCCGGTGACAGACTCTCAGATGAACAAACATAGCAGATGATGATGCTGCAGCAAACACATACATACATGAACACAACTACTTTGCAATCACATAAATGGCAGTACAGAAACCAATTCCTATTGTCACACCCACCTACAAACCAGAGATAATTATAAAAGTAATTGGTACACACTCTTGAATATATTAGTGCTTGATTTGGCTCCACTGAACTCCCACATATTCAAATCATGAACTGCCAACGTGGCACAGCGTGCTAATCAACATTTTTCTTTCCTCCCAAAATTTACGTAAGGATTTTCCTATGGTAAAAATATACAGACAATAATATAATATGTGAATGTTTTTAATGAGTGACTTCTTTTTGATTCAAGATCTTTTAGGAATGGACCTGATTTCTAAACAATTTCTTCATCTAATAACTGCTGTATTGCTGTTCTTATTAGTCACATATGTGCTAAACTGTAATATTTTAGGAGTATGGTAAATCATTTTAATTATGCAATCACATGCATAAGATGCTGACTCTTC
Source organism: Archocentrus centrarchus (assembly GCF_007364275.1). NCBI lineage: Eukaryota > Metazoa > Chordata > Actinopteri > Cichliformes > Cichlidae > Archocentrus > Archocentrus centrarchus. The sequence goes on along the minus strand of NC_044349.1, from coordinate 27,516,326 downwards.
AGAGTGTGGGCTGTGGGCTGTATGGTTTCATTGGAAATATGTAAGATTTCACACATGTAGGTGATCCTCTCAGCATTACAACTGAATGTGAAAGTTTATTTGCTGCTAACCAGCTAACCCCAGCTCTTCTCTCTCTTCCATTTGCCCTTCCAGCTACGTTGCTGGTCAGTTTTTCTATAGTGGCTGTCTTCAACATCATTAAGCTGCTTCTTTAGGCTGAATCTCATCCTAGGCAGTCTGATGCCACCATTTTGGATGGCAACAGCAGTCCTTCATCTGCCTTGGAGATCCATTGGAAATTGGAGGACATTCAACAAGAATATGCAGAGAGTGGGGGATTGTTTGCTCACAGAAACTGCAGAGCTTACTCATTAAGAAAGCATGCATGCACCTCCTTTTGCAGTAAGCATTTGTACATGCACACAAATTTGTGCATCTACCCAGCCCCAATTGTTGTTTCTAAACAATAAGGGAAAAAGTCAGCATGCTTCATTATGCATGTCCACACTGTGTAAAATCTGATGTCAAGAAGGATATTGCAAAGTGGCCAGGTATGATAAACCTCTGATTCAGTGTACTATGGTACATAGTGGACTTGATTATAATGCTCCAGATGCATTCAGTAATAAGTCCAATACACACATATGCATGTAAAAGTCAAGTCATGTGCTTTGTATTTACCCAATTTTGATTATAAAGAGCATCATAGTTTTGATAAAGTATATTTTCCACCTTATACATGCAGCTGGTGAAATAAATAAATTATTTTCATTCTGAGACAGAATGACTGTTAATAAAGAATATTACCTCACTGGCATCTATTGGCTTCTGCACTGCATTTTTTAAAGAGCAGCATCGAGTCAGATTTTGCAGCAAATGGTTCTGGACAGAATCACAGCACAAAAGGAGCTTAAAAAAAAAAAAAGGCTGCAAAGCTACAATAGCATCCATTTTATTTATGTCAATTCTACCCAGGCATCATAACACATTGCCCAATGATATATTGATATTTTAAAATGCTATGTGCAGCAGATTTTAAGTACCTCTCAGCAATAACTCCCCAAAAGAGCATCTCTGTTTCCCTCTATTTAATCTCCTTCTTCCTCCCCCTCCTCCCCTCTTCGTCCAGTGCCTTCTGCGATGTCTGGGTGTCATTAATCTGATGGTACTGGAGTGGTACCCATTACAGTCGCACACCCTAATCAATGACTGATACATGGGGGTGTATGTGTGTCTGCATAGCTAAAAAAAAAAAAATTCCAGCAAAGATTTCTATTGTGATGTTCACTGTCTTTTGATTCCTCTCTGTGCTTTGCTGATGATCTTACTCTACAGGAGGGCCTAATGAGTTGATGTGCCCTCATGAATAAAGCGAGAAAACTCACGCACACATATGTATATGCACACATATACAGAAAAAGGACTGTTTGTTTTAAAAAGCAAACAGTGTGATAAATCGAGAATGCTGGTTAGAAGTAAATATTTGCATGTGCTAATTGGACTCATTAATGGCAGAGATATGAGTGGGGGGGTAGGGAGGGAAAAGAGATGAGTGACTACTTAAATATACACCACTGATCAGCTATCTAATTGGAGCTTTGTAATGCGCACGCACACACTCAGTACCGTTTGTGCACTGGTGTGTCAGGCTGTAGGAGAGGAATGACTAATACCTTTCTTAGACACACATGCGGATGCATGCACTTACACACACACACACACACACTCAGGCAAAGGCTCTTCACTGAACCCCCCGTCTGCAAAGAGGCTTTCAAGTAAATTGAGTTTGGGTTTAGGGTCCTGTTTATATTAATGAGTCCACTGCCGGTTGAGTTAGGCCCACTGCTCTGTGTTATTACCTGCTAGATAATAAATGCCAGCTTGACTAGCAGCAGTCAATGGAGACTGCCTCATATAGCAGATAATGCAGCAACTTGCCACTGGCTTGCAAGAATAGATTTAGCTGCAATCTCCCAAGACTAGAAAATGATAGCAAATGGTAAAAGCAGACAGAAACCTTGAAATACTTTTACAATTACTATATACTAGACCTTGATCAAACAGCATTAGCAAATAATTGAACACATTTTTTTAACCAGCTGATAATTGCAGATTGGTGGAATTTTTGCTCACAGGACAGTATGAGTTTAACCTATTTTAGAGGTAATTTGGTAAACATTTTGGTGGTTACCTTATTCCAATATGGAAAGCCCCTCACTAGTACTAATAGGCTATAAAAAGCACAGCTTTCAATATCATTACTTCTTTGGCATCAACATTAGTCATACTACTCTACTAACAGTGCAAAGGAAACACACACTGATACAGTAATATTCAATTCAGTTTTAATTATACAGCACCAATTCCCAACAATAGTCATCTCATAGCATTTAGACATCATAAGGTAAAGGCCCTGCAAGAGAAAGAAAACCCCAACATTCAGACAATCCCCTATGAGCAAGCACCTGGCTAAAGGAAGAAAGCTCTGGAAGAACCATGCTCAGAGAGGGACAACCATCTGCCCCAACTGGAAGTGGGGTGAAGAGAAAGATGGAAAAAAAGAAAAAGCACAGAGTCCACGAACAACAGGACAAAAACTAAGAGAACATATGGTTTGAAGTTACATTTATCATTGACGCAAAGGGTAGCTCATAATAAACAACAAATTACTCAATTTAAGCCGATTCATGAACTAAACTGTTTGTGAAAGAGGGTTAGGGCATTTTCAACCTGCACTACACCAGTGGCCAATGTGGCAGGCACACAGCAGATGTATAGAGTCGAGTTTTTAAGAAGAGCACTCCATTATGTGGATGGTTATGAAGATGGCCCTTAAAGGAATCAGCTGATCATCAGCTCAAATGGCACAAATGACTTCATGCTCCTGCTTAAGACCCATACTATGAGCTCCATTTTAGCAGTTTAATTAAACCACTGGGCACAATAAGCTGTGGCTTTAATCTCTCTGTGCTCACGATTTCTCGAGTGTAAAAATGTGCTGCAACATTGTTGTAGCAACTGCTCTTTCCACCCATATGTTTACAGCATAACGAAGCCTATTTTCTCAATGTGGTTGAATGTTACTCTCGAAAAAAAAAAGAAACCTAGGTGAAAAAAAATGGAAGTAGTAGTTGGATTCTAGGGACTGACTATGTATAAATATATAGCAGAATCTACAACAACATACGTCTTATCAGTACAGATAAGAAGACAAAAATGTCAATGTATCCAACAATGGATAGCAACACTGCACAGTTACTTTTGTTTCTAGATTTTACAGACTCCAAAAAAAAAGAAAATGTGTCATGAAATATGCCTTTATACTCCCAAGGGCAGTACTGTGTTATTCTAAGAATGCAGTAAAGTTTACTAGTGAACCAAAACCCAAGGTAACAGTTACAGCAGAGTAGTGGTTCAAAACATCAACATGCCATGAGTGACAAACAAATCACCTTTTATCCACACTTTTGATGCTGTTGTACATCATGCTAAAAACAATCCCAATATGTAGACGGTTATGAGGAGCATGTCAGACAGATAGTTGTGAAAATATTCAGTGTGATGGACAGAGGTTGGTGGTTGTCATTTTCAGGGATCCTGTTTGTTCTTTCTTGAAAAGAATTTCATATCTAAGCCCCTTAGAGTCGCTTTCCTTTACACGTCTGTGAACTGCATGAATTTACAACCAAATTGAAAGACAGCCACCTGTGTGTGGCTACCAATAAAGAGCTAGGTTGTAACCCAGAACTCTTGTCTTTTATTTTACATCAACTGGTCATCTAATAAAACAGAAATGCCACCAGAATGAATCTTTAAAAGGTTAGAGTGCAAGGCAGCAGCTCTTCATAAATCTTTTCTGACTGAGTTCAGCCTACACACTGCAAATGTTGTAAGCCAGGTGTGATTATTTTTTTTTCTGCTGTAGTGAGCTGTAGTAAGAGTAGCCAATAGTTGGATGTTTGAAAGGCTACTGAAGTCTGTCTGCAGCTGCAAACAGTGAAATCCACAAGCTTTGCTCAGCATGAACAGTCAACATTCCTCATGTGTAGCGATTGTGAGTATGGTACCCTGTGGGTATTACATTGAACTGGCCTCTCAGTGTGTGTATATGTGCATGTGTGTGTGTCTCAGTAGTCTGCTGGTTCTCTATGAGTGAAGCTTCAGCAAGCTTTAATAATTCACCAGTCTCTTTTAGCTCCCAGACAAAGTGAGTTTTCACCAACAGGGACTCAAGGAGCAAGCACAGAGGCAGCTCTGATTTAACTAGCGTCCAGTCCCCCCCACCACCACACACACACACACACACACACACACACGTACAGTGGCTTCTAATATAGTTCTCCGATAGGATCCCACAAATGCTTCCTTCAACAGAAGAAAAATGCCACACAGTGTGGCAAGTCTGTATTTTAATGCCAAATACATCTGAAGAGGCTGACAAGGACTGTTCTAGTTCAAAGGTTTCTCCAAACACAGACTTCTACTACTTGAATTTGTAGGACACAGACATTGTTCCCTCCATCCCTCAGCATTATACACAATTCTGGCTAGTCTCCTATTAAAAACAGCATTGAGCCATTCTATGCATGCTGTCAAATTATGTTGTTTTCCTTCTGTTAGCAGTTTATCATTCACAGTGCTTACTGATTTTTTTTTTATTTGTTTATTTCATTTTATTTTATGATACTGAGCTAAATTTGACTCTGCATCACTGTGTACATAACTTATAATTCCATTTTCTTAACCACTTACCAACCACATAGGGTTGAAGGGCCAGAATGAAGGACAGACTGCATGATCATCACAACTAAGGCAGAGAAAGACACCCATTAACACACATTCAGACCAGTTACCATTCCATTTAAGCACAAATGCATGAAATTGAAGAACCCAGAGAAAATCAGACACCAGAGAAGACCAGGGACAACATGCAACAAGGCCCCAGATGACCAGCGTAGTCAACCTGGAACCTTCATGCTGTGAGGTGCAAGTGCCCTCTTGGCTTGAAAAGACAAATTGTAATAAAGTGCAACCCAGACATAATGTTTCATGCAGGAGGATTATTTTCCCCTTGGCCTTTGCTCCCTCCAGTGGGATGTATTTTGTGAAAGATGCAGCATCTCAACTGGAACACAGCAGTAAAATACTTGCTACACAGAGTTTGCTGCTTACCCACAAAAACAGTGGTTCATATAAAGTTTTTTCCTTTCACTCACTCAGTTTATACTCCAACATTAAAATGACCCTGTGCCCCCAAGCCTGTACACAGTCAACAAAAACAACCAAACTCCCAAAACCACATGATGCTGGAAGATAGAGAAAGTGTGGGAGACAGAAACTGCAGAAGATTAATGGCAAAAAGATAATCAAGACAAGAAAAAGATGAATCACATTTGTTTGTTTTGATTTTAATTTGACAAAAAAAATTTTAAGTTCTGTCACATATCTCCCAGTAATTGCAGCTCGTTGCCATAATTGAGACTGGAAAATTAGCTGCACTTAACCAGGAAAAAAAAACAAAAAACAGCAACATACCAGAGATCAAGCAAGTACATCCCCAGCAGAAACAGTTGGCAACAGGGGTAACAGTCAACATCATACTGCATATTAATGCATGGAAGCAGAAAAATATGTCATAGCCTGAGGGGAAACCAAAACATATGATCATCATAACACATGAAGCTGTATCTGCCCTTTTGATATCTGTCCCCTCCTCCCCTTTTTGTTTTCTATGGCAATATTACTATAAAATTCATGGTTTCAACTTTCTCTCCCTGTTACTGTTCTTCAGTCATATAGTAAGCCCCCCAGCATCTGCATACAACAAGGTGAAGCACTACTTTTTCAAAAAAGACATTGCAAAACATATCAATTTATACAGGCAGAGGCTTAAAATAAATGTTATGATAAACTTAATCAGTAGAAGGCCTGCAAAGTGATAGCCCACTAATGGAAAATTAAAGGATGGAGCTCCATAATGGCTTACAGATCCTTGGAGGCCTAATGCGGTCAGTCCTACACAAAGCAGCTTTTTGGCCACATGAAGAGAAAAAACAAAACAAAACCCCCAACATGTTTCAGGTCCATAAATATATAGCACACAAAGATGTTCTGCTCATGCCCCATGAATTAAGTTAAACAACTGGGGCTCGATGTAGATTCACAAAACAACATAACACATAGAAGCACAATGAGTTTCATTCAACTCTCTTCTGAATAAAATTCACGAATACATACACTCACACAGACTTGACAGTGATCAGTATTGAAAAGGCTACATTGTAACCCCATGTCTAATTTCACAGATGCTGAACAAATTGTCCTCTAACCTAAAGAACGTGTTCGTGCGGGTGGTATAATTTGTGTGACTATGTATGTGTGTGTTTGTTTGTGTGTATTCATTTCAGATTCAGACAATGAGAAAATGTCAGGGAGGCGTGACGAGAGCACAAGATGCAGGGGGAATGTCTATGTGATTGTGTCTGTTCATACATCTTGACACTACGTAAGTGTGCGCGCGCGTGTGTGTGCAAATGCGTATGCACAAGGCTGTGGGATGCAGCCCACAGTACAAGAGTACATCTCTGCATTAGGCTGCAGTGCAGAATGGCTGGCTTGCTGACACACACACACACACACACTCACACACACACACACACACACACACACACACACACACAAGCACACACACCTCTTCAGCATTCAGAAGTCGTCACAAGTTGACAGTTTCACTTCTAAACCGATTTACAGTGAAATGACACTCTCACAGCCCCACTCAATGCTACAGAGGCAATGAATAGCCAAACGTGTCACTTTCCCCCCTAAAGTCAACATTGCAAAATGTACATTGCGTGTGTATGCGCGTGTGCGCAGGATCTCTCTCATATACTTGCATTTTAGAAGCACTTGTTGCATCTCATTTGAAGAAAGCCCATTTCCTCCTTCAAAATTATCCGAGTAGTTCACTGACATGAGGAGCCATCCATAAATTTCTGTTATATTCTTGAATATTTAAATAAAGCTGCATTCAAGCTCCGAGTTTATTGGTTTTGTCAAATGAATGTGTGGGGAGTGGCGTTCCCAGTCAAATCTATTTATTCCCAATTAAAAACCACATCAGCTCAGGAGCTTACTTTAGTGACCACAACAAGTGCAAGGCTTAAGCTTATGAAAAAAAAAAAAAATACCTGATGGATATCTAGCTGTATGTGAAGCGGTACACTGTGTGTGCACATTTAAGCGTGTGTGTTTCCATTTTCTTTTTAGAACGTGTATCTTTGAAAATACAACTTACATCAATCTATCTCCTCATAAATGGACTGTCAGAAAAAGTTGTTTGTGTTCAAAGAAAAGCCAGATAGGAAGCAGGAAGGAAGCAGACAGAAGAAAGAGTGCAGAAAAGAGAAAGCGACAGAGGAGAGATCAAAAGGAAACTGAGCACACAGAGAGCGCAGTGGGTCTGATTGTGCAAAGAGTTTCTCCCTGCTGGGTTTAAACCCAATCTAGAAAATACACACTTCCCAGTGACCTTGATAATGAAATGATTTTGACATTGTTTTGTCAAGAAAATCAGGTTCAATAATCAGATATTAACTGTATGGAATAGATTCTGCTATGACACTTCATTTAATTATAAAAAAAAAATGTTTGCAGATAAGACAAATTTGTTCGTGTGTTCAGCTCACTGTTCTCCTCAATACATGATGACAACACACTGTGACAGGCTGATCTTTCCCAGCCTGTTTCCTTCCCACCCACACAATCCATCTGCAAAAAGCACAGAGGCAGTCCCTGAATGTTACAGTCAGATGACATTTACGGCATGACAGGACACTTAACACATTCCCCACTGTATGCATATGTGCATATGAGTTTGTGTTCACATTAATGTGTGCGTGTACGTGTGTGCAGACCCAGGATGTGTTCCCGTCCGGTTAAATGTGACATTTCCATGGTTAGAGCTTCTAAGGACAAAGCCTCATTAAAGGTTATCTGTTAATTACGAGAACAACTTGGGGTCATATCGAGGTTATAATGCCCTCCCCTTGCTTTCACACACAGTCTGACATGCAAGACTGTTAAGAGTGGGATGTTTTTGTCTGACCTGATATTGGGTGTAAAGCCACTCACAACTTCAAAGATGAATCACTACAATAGCTGTATTGTCCTTTCTGTCCTCTCTAACATCAGTGTTCGCAACCACATTTACAGTACACACGCACATATATCAAATCCTCAAACTGATAAGGACATAAAGCCAAACTAAATATGGTCTAAAAGTGTTAAGCTGTAATGTCGACTTGAAATGAAAGTGAAATGAATTCTGCTCTGTGCCGAGTGGTATCCACTGCAACACCAGACTGACTTTCAGGCAGAGGATATGAAGCTGTTAGCCACAAAAGACAGGCTGGAGCATCAGGTTGGATGTGCTGGAGCAGAGCTGCAGCCTTTTTTTTTTTTTTTCCCCCATGCAGAGTGCAAGATAGACAATTACAAGAGAATAAAAAACGGAAACTTCAGTATAAATCTCGAGCTTCAAGAGGTATGTAAAATAGATTTGAAACATTTTTTACAAACTTGGTATCTGAGGAGAAACTTGGTGTACAATAATTAAGTATAAACCCTGAAGCTGAAAAAGGTCATTTTTTCCTAGTATTAAACTTTAATGGTCCTTGTAGTCTGGCCCAATGTATCAGCAGTTGATGAAACAGCAGCAATAGAGTTTAAAAAAAAAAAAAAAAATCTTTCTCTGGATGTTCCTTTATTTTCTGTCTTATCTTCCTGATAGTCTGCTGTGATTTGTTATAGACCGGCATCAACCAAATCTGAATTAGTCATCACAAAAATCACTATGTGCCACTCCGTTTTAGTTATTTAGATATTTATTTTTCAATAGATAAAAAGGTATCTCTTGTATTTCTCAGCAAAAGCAACTCTTATTCTGGACAAACCAATGATTTTACGAGCATCCATTAGCTTTGCCACAGCAGCCGAATATCAATGTTGTCTACGAGAGAGTGTCACTTGGAAGATCTGCTGGCTCCCCAAGTTAAAATTTTCATGCTCAGACTACTGCTACATGATCTCCTTGTCCATTTGGGTCATCCAGCCCAATGCAGAAGTCAGTGAACAGCACAACCTGAAAACAAGTATATGCATAGCTGCCAGCTTCTGGAGGATCGTTCTTGGGACTCTGTAGGCACCATTAGTTTAAAATATCCATACATATAATACAGTGGCTTTTCATATCTGCCTCAGTACTATTAATTTGTCTGACAGAAACCTGTTTCAACAAACCCTGATCTGAACAAACTGGTACTTTCACAGTACGATGATCTCGTTTGAGTTTTTGTGAAATATGAAAAGGTTTTAAAGGCTCAATTGTTATCTCCAGGAAGATCTCTTGCTTAATAATGTGGTGTAATGTCTTTAAGTATATCACCTGGCAAAACTAAAAACAACCCTGTCTAGCTAACTAAAGACATGGAAAGATGCTTGAAAAACCTAAATGCTTACTTTAGTCACATGCTACCAATACCAATCTGAAGAACAATGTAAAGTGTGACAGCTGAATAGCACTGCATTATGCATCCTGCATCACTGCTTGCCTTCAGTGGCTTCCTATAATACTCTGTATAGTGTCTTAAAGTGCTTTGTATAATATCCATACAGAGGAGTGTGGATCTGTCAAGCTTCAGATGGTGTTTTGACAGCCTATTTTTAACCAAAACACAAATATAATACATAAGTTTAAATGCAGGTTTGAGCTACAACAATAGCACTTAGTGGTGGAATGACAGAATGTTTCAATAGCATAAAAGCACTCACTTTTTTTTCCACTCAAATGAAAAAAAAAAAAAAAAACAGAACAGTTAAGCCCCATAGCCACAGGAAGGAAAACAATCACTCTCCAGTCACTTTGTGTTGCATGATTTCAGTTCTGAATTCATGCAATACAAATCTTATCAATCATGCAACACAATTAAATTATTTCTGCTAGCAAAAAATAAAAAATAAAAAATTGTAATTGCCTAAAAACATACCTAAAGTGTGTGTTGGGATGGAATAAAAGCAGGATACAGAGCACACAGCTGAGTTTTTATAAGTTGCAAAATCCAAAACATAACCTTGCAGGAGAAAAATATCAGCCATAAGAAATGAGGCACTGGCAGCAAGAAAGGTAAAACTGTGGAATCATGATTCTCAGTAAATCTGTGTGTGCGTCAAACATTTTGTCAGTGATAACCCAAATATCCAAACGTCAGTTTTAGGTGATTTCTGTAATAGTATGCAGCCCATATTATTGTTTAATATGAATAAATATAGAGCGCTATGAAAAGCTTCAGCCCTGATTTGCCTTTCAGCAGAAAAATCACATTTAGAAATGCAGTTTTCTTGGCTGATTATGATTTCTGATGTGTGTGCCTGATGTGACCCACAGATTTTTGTCAAGTCTGATTTTCTAAAAACTATAATTGCTAGCATATACACAAAAAGAAACTTTTCTTCAGTGCAAGATTTTGTTTTCATAATAAAACAAACTTTATAATTCCCCCTAAAGTTACAGGATCTTCTCTCCCTTAAAAACTCTGGAAATAAAATGCTCTGAAACTGGAAAAACATACAATTAACTGAAAATGAGCTGCTATACACCCACCTTTACTTGACATATTTCACCATACCAAACAAAAGCAGCAGATTTGTATAACATAAATGTCAGGTGCTTACATCATTTTAAATCTTTATAAATTTCACCAGAAAACAGGACATCAACATCTTTGGCTTTACCCACTTTCCCTTTGTTAGCTTCTTTAAAATGTCCAGCTAGGGGAAGGGGATTTAACTGTCTTATTAAATTTGTTGTTTTTGTTGTGGTTCTCCAACAGTTTACTCTGTGTCTTCCTCACTCACAGCGAAGAACTCACTAACAGCCACAGCCACACTCTAACGGTGTGCGAGCAGCTATTTGCCTGGACCACTGTGTGCATGTTGCACATGCATGAAAGGCCCCGGCTCATAATTGGACATACATGAGTTTGACCAGCCAGTCACTGGTCTGGACTGAGGACACTGAAAAATCAGCCAATTCTGGTCCCCGACTGGCTGATCGCTGCATCTCTAGGCACACTGGTCTGTCACTGAGCTGTGCACACATTGCTTATGAATGATGCCTTGACAGCAGATTACAGTGCTAGTACATTCATTAATAGCCAAGTACATTTTTTTTTTCTCCTTGGCTGTATTTGAGCCTCAAGAACTGCCTTGAGAACATGAAAAAAGGATAGATACAAATTATTAGTCTAAATAGGTACCAAAGGTTTTTTTTTTTAAATTCATAGCTTTTTATTGACACCGGAAGGTCTCCATTTGTCTCCGTCTTTGCTAAATGCAATAACCGACATTCAGAGAGCCTGTTTGATTTGAGCTTTCTAGGACCAACTGGCTCCATTCCTCCATGTTAATGTAATCATATTACCACGCAGGAAAGCTATTGTCATAGCCTTCTGTCAAAAGAGTAATGGAAATGCTCACAGGCTTTATATAAGTAAGAAGGAGAACAGGGTCTTGCATAAGAGCAGAGCTATGTAAAAAGCCAATATGCAGGACCTAATTTCATGCAATCAACAAAGCCACTTTGTGTCAAACCTTTGCTCTTTTTAAATCCTGCCTTTAAAGAAGCTGCAGGCCTCTGAATCAAGACTTGGACATGCCTCACAGAAGCTCGCAATTTCATTTCACACTGAATAGAATTAGCCAATGGACCAACCTTACAGAGTGGCTTTAAAAGATTTTAGTTCCACCCCAAAACACTCAGCATGTGAGGATGAGAGTATGCACGTTTCTGTGAGTGTATGAGTGCATCAGACAGAAATGTGTAAAAGAAATAGATTCAGAAAGGTCATGACTAAAATGTCTTTTTACTTTAGAAAATTACCTAGGAATGCTCGACTGCAGGGGCAGCCTTTAATATCAATATGCCCATTTCATCTGAAGCCAAGTATTTGCCTCCCACCATCACTGCCGAGAGAGAGAGTGACTGAACACCCAGGAGAGCAAGACGGAGGTAACAGACTTACTACTTGCACTTCTCTTTATGTGCTTCTATGTCCATGTCTGTTATTTCGTTCCTGTCAGTCCACCAATTTGCTGTCTTTTAGCTCGAGCTTTATATTTCACAAAACAAGCCAAAAGGACTTCACAGCTTATGTATAATTATTCTAACTCTCCTCTTTTTAACCAGCACTGACTTTTCACTTTTTGATTCTGCACTATAATTCAAACCTCTGAATAAAATGATACACATTTAAAGTCCACCCCATCTTTCCCTACATTATCCATGGTGAGGTTGATAGATTAAGATATGGCACATGAAGGAAGGACAGAGAAACCCAGAGCTACAGAACAACAGGAGAAAGAGTGAGTTGATCCTATGTGTTTGCTGCTCTGTGGTTCTGGCTGTGGTCCAGCAGGGCCTCGGGACCCAATGTTGCAGCTCTGATGAAGAGAGCTCTGCAGCCCCACTCTTTTCTTTCTGTTTACCCTCTAACACTCCATTCCTCCAACCATTTCTCCAGTCCCCACAGTCCCTCCCTCCCCCATCATTCGCCTATACTTGTTAGTTTTCCCCACACCTCTCGCTCCCACCCTGCCTGTACCCTGCCATTGTGATCCATGTGTTGTGCTCCTGCAGAGACTTGCTGAGGCAGCAGAAAGAGGGAATATTTACAGATCAGTCAGATGGGGTTGAGTTCTGCTCCTATACTGCACACTCACACTTCCTCGTCAATCACTGCTACAACAGCTGCAACGCACAGCCAGGGACACTGCTACACAAATACAGGCATTTTAGCCACTCTGAATGTGAGCACGCACACAAATATTTTCACTTACCAATACGTCCATACACATACTCAAACCCCTCCAGGCAAGTTAAAAAAAAAAATATGTCTATCTATCTATCTATATAGATATAGATATAGATATAGATATATAAAAAACATACCTTGTCAGAAACTCACAAAATAACCTAGACCACCTCCTATGAATGGGCAATGTGGACCCAAAGTCATATTTTTAGGCTAAATGGCAATACACCATACAGTTGTGTGAAAATTTAAGTTTTCACTGCACTCAATGCAGTCTTGTAAAGAGTGCATCCTTACTGCTTCCATAGGAATTAAGAGTGTAAGTAGCAGCCAGGTGCTGCTAATCAATGCATTTGATTAATTGATCATCAGGAAGTGTGACCACCACAAGCAGAAGTTTGCTGGTCTGGAGCATTCAGGTATGCTTTAATGTAATGCCACTATCTTCCCAGGAGTGGATGTCCCAGCAAATTCACCCCAAGGTCAGACCGTGCAATGCTCAGAATAATTGCAGAAAAATCATCTCAGACTCTGCAGGCTTTAGTTAGCATGTTAAATTTCATGGCAGCACAACTATAAAAACACTAAACAAGTATAGCTTTTTGGAAGGGTTGCCTCTTATCTCTAAGAAGAACATGGCAGCATGGCTTAGGTTTTCAAAGCTGCATTTGAACAAAACATAAGACTTCTGGAACAATGTCCTTTGGAAGAGGCAAGAACAAAGTGGAGATGTTTGGCAATAATCCACAGCAGCACATCGGCGAAAACCAAACACATAGTATCAGCGCAAACACCTCATACCAACTGCCAGGCACAGTGGAGGAGGGGTTTGGGCTTGTTTTGCAGGGACGGATACCTGGGCACCTTGTAGTCACTAAGTCAACCATAAACTCCTCTGTACACCAAAGTTAAGAAAGCTTTGCATAAATCAATACCAACAAACTTCAATAAACTGAAGTAGTTTTCTTAAAAAGAAAAAAAAGAGTGGGCCAAAATTTCTTTTGTTCATAACAATATGCCTAAGTTGTGAGTCAGTGTTTTAATGCTGTTTTAGAGAAGTATCCAACAAGAACTGTTGACCTAAAAAATACCGATGAGATTTATTTATATCCTTTGAGTACAAGAAACAAGACTAAACAAGTATGTAGGACCGCTTTTTTGCATTTGTGCAATATTTCTAAAAATTAGAAACATCCTGTCTCAGAGTGATGCTGAAAAGCTAATTTATGCATTTATTACTTCTCGGCTGGACTATTGTAATTCAATATTATCAGGCTGTCCTAAAAGCTCCCTGAAAAGCCTTCAGCTGATCCAAAATGCTGCAGCTAGAGTACTGACAGGGACTAGAAAGAGAGAGCAGATTTCTCCCATGTTGGCTTCTCCTCATTGGCTCCCTGTTAAATCTAGAATAGAATTTAAAATTCTTTTTCTCACATACAAGGTCTTGAATAATCAGGCCCCATCTTATCATAAAGACCTTATAGTGCCATAGCCACCCAACAGAGCACTTTGCTCTCAGACTGCTGGCTTACTTGTGGTTCCTAGGATACTTAGAGGTATAATGGGAGGCAGAGCCTTCAGCTTTCAGGCCCTTTCTGTGGAACCAGCTTCCAGCTTGGATTCATGAGACAGACACCCTCTCTATTTTTAAGATTAGGCTTAAAACTTTCCTTTTTGATCAAGCTTATAGTTAGGGCTGGATCAGGTGCCCCTGTACCCTCCCTTAGTTTTGCTGCTATAGGCCTAGGCTGCTGGGGGGTTCCTGTGATGTACTGAGTGTTTCTTTTCATTCACCTCTTTTTACCCTGTTTATACCCCCACTCTGCATTTAATCAGTAGTTATTATTAATCTCTGGCTCTCTTCCACAGCACATCTCTTGTCCTGTCTCTCTCCCCTCATTCCCAGTCGGTCACAGCAGATGACTGCCCCTCCCTGAGCCTGGTTCTGCTGGAGGTTTATTCCTGTTAAAAGGGAGTTTTTCCTTCCCACTGTCGCCAAATGCCTGTTCATAGGGGGTCATTTTGACTGTTGGGTTTTCTCTGTAATTATTCTAGGGTCTTTACAATATAAAGTGCCTTGAGACAACCGTTTGTTGTGATTTGGTGCTATATAAATAAAATTTAATTGAACTGAATTAAGACTCTTACCAAGCATTAGCTGCTGCATATCAGTCAATGCTGAACATGTACTGAGCTGCAGCAACCTGACCAACTGCTCTGAAAATCAGCCTCATCCAACACATGAATGAAGGCCAAAAAGTGAAGTCTGAAATAGAGCAACACATCCAGACTATATAGGCCACAGTATGAGTGTATGCCCACTTTCATGAGGAAATCCTTGTGTGAACTGAATGAGTTATATTTTTGTATTCCTTTTTTATATGGGTGATGCCTCTTGGACATGAAAAGATGTAACTAACTCTTTATCTTCACTCAGCAGCAAACCCGCTGATTCTGGGAGTTCACAGCAGAGGCCTAATCAGAACAGCACATGTTGAATGAAGATGTATAAAGATTATAAAAATGCAGGCTGAAAAAAAAAAAGAAGAAAAAAAAAAAAATCACTACTGCTGCATGTGCGTAACCTGTCAATTTGACTTTCATCAGTTTAGTTCAAAGATTGAACTGATCGACTGTCTGCTCTGTTATTGCCAAAGCCAGAACAAGCTTCCTCTAACGTGCAATGAAAGCCCACAGCAGACAAACTAAAAACCAACTCTTTCTACCCTGTGTCCCTCTTTTCCTGTTTATTCTACAATGCTTCAAATTGTGAATATGTAAGGGATGAATCACTAAGTCCATTAGGGGGGGGGGGGGGGGGGGGGGGGGTCACAGACAATGCAGAAAAGCACACATACACTAATGCACTGCTCCGCTCTAAGCAAACAGATGATGCTGCCAAAGAGAGGTGTTGCGCCTGCTAACTCTGTCAGCCCAACAAGGTCAGCACTGAAAATACAGGCAGTGTGTGTGTGTGTGTGTGTGTGTGTGTGTGTGTGTGTGTGTGTGTGTGTGTGTGTGTGTGGCTGTGTTTGTGAAGCTGGACTTTTTGTGTGAAGTGTGTAAACAACATAGGAGACCTTGACATCCGCTTTCTAAATCTAGTACCCAGCGGGGTAGGATCGCTTACGCCTTGATCACCCTGTTGCAATTATTCTGACCCTGCCCACCCTCTGGCCTTGGTAGAGGGTGGGCAGCACTTCTTTGCCCACTTCTACCCCCATGGTATGTCCGTACCTCACCTGCCAGTAGGGTCAACAAGAGCCATAATGTCAGCAACTAAGCTGGCATCAGGGTAACACTTTGCCCAATGATGATGTCACTCAAGGACAAAGAGTCACACTGAATCAGTGTAGCAGCTGTGACCTATTCAAAACTTTATTTCATGGATTCATCGCATTTAAGGTTATCAACTTGTGCATATCCGATGTGACACTCACACTCACAGGCTTAATGTCACGCTTTAATGCTTTTAAATCATACTTAACGCTAATTGGAAATGACATGAGTTATCATTCATTTTAATGGTCATCCTCCAAACATCCTGCGTAATTTATGTTTAGCATATCACCAGTGTAGCTCATAGCACGTAGGTCGACTGGGTCCACCTCCTGACACAATGACTGAAGCCAATTAGAGTCTGCTGTGAATAACTACTACCTTACATGTCTGTACACTTATGCAGTATAAATGCAAGAATATTTGGTATATATGATAGAGAATCGCACAACAATTTTTGACCATTCTTCAAAGCTATACCCCTAAAATAATGTTAGATAATAGTTGAGAAAGATTTGTGATATGTTTGCAACCTGTGCTAGAGAAAGCTGTCTATTTCATTTAATCCTCTGTGTTTGGTCTAATCTAACCTGAAAATCATTTTCATCCCTACAAATTACCACAACAGATAATTGGTCTAATCTACATTTACTAGATGCTTTATTATTTAAGTACACCTTGCCAGTATGGACCCCATTGTGTCTT
Source organism: Archocentrus centrarchus (assembly GCF_007364275.1). Taxonomy (NCBI): domain Eukaryota; kingdom Metazoa; phylum Chordata; class Actinopteri; order Cichliformes; family Cichlidae; genus Archocentrus; species Archocentrus centrarchus. The sequence continues at coordinate 27,499,476 of NC_044349.1, read as the reverse complement.
CAGAACTCCCTTAATTCTTCATGGCATAAATTCAACAAGGTGCTGGAAACATTCCTGAGATTTTTAGTCCATATTGATGTGATAGCATCACGCAGTTGCTGCAGATTATTGGCTGCACATCCATAATGTGAATCTCCTGTTCCACCACATCCAAAAGGTGCTCTACTATCAATCTTGTACCTGTGGAGGCGATCTGAGTACAATTTGAGATGATTTGAGCTTTGTGACATGGTTTGTTATCCTGCTGAATGCAGCCATCAGAAGATGGGTACACGATGGACAAAAAGAGACGATCAGCAGCAATACTCAGGTAGGATGTGCTGTTTAAACGATGCTCAGTTGGTACTAAGGGGCAAAAAGCCTGCCAAGAAAACATCCCCTACACATCACACCAAAACCATCACTTTGAACTGTGGCAGAACGGATCTACGCTTTCATATTGTTTACACCAAATTCTGATCCTACCATCCAAATGTCGCAGCAGAAATTGAGACTCGTCAGACCAGGCAATGTTTTTCCAGTCTTCTATTGTCCAATTTTGGTGAGCCCATTTGAACAATACCCTCAGTTTTCTGTTCTCAGATGACAGGAGTGCTACTATCCACTTCAAGGTTCAACGCGTTGTGAGTTCAGAGATTCTGGACACTTTGGTTATAACAAGTGGTTATTTGAGTTACTGTTTCCTTTCTATCAGCTCAAAGCAGTCTGACCAGTCTCCTCTGACGTCTGACATCAACAAGACAATTTCATCCTGAGACCTGCCACTCATTGGTTAGTTTTATTTTTTTTGGAGCGTTCTGTGTAAAAATTAGAAATGACTGCAGGAAAATCCCAGTATATCAGCTACTTCTTCCCTATTCTGATGTTCAGCTTGAACTTCATCAGGTCATGGAGTTGCTGCTAAACGACTGGCTGATTAGATATTTCTGTTAATGAGCGGAACAGGTGTACCTAATAAAGTGATTAGTAAGTATATTTAGGCCTTATAAAGGAGACAGAAATAATCTGCAAATATGAGCTTTGATCTGTAATTTAAAACTGAAAACCAGTACAGTTTTTGGCTTTCAAATATTTCTAATTTCCAAGCATAACTAACATACATCAATCCAACATATTTAACCAACAGTTGATGTGTTTTTGAACCTGATGTATGCAAATTACCATTACACAACTGCACAGTGTTGATTTTTTTAAAAGGGCAAGATCTTTCATTTCTTTCACACTGTTCAAAAACACTTAACATTAACATATTTGTGAATAAACAGTGTAATAGACATCTTTTTGTTAAACACATTGCCTCAAGATACAATGACCTGAGCAGGGTGGCCATGTGTAAGGCCAGTGCTACAGACCTTTCCCTTTTTTTTTTTTTGGACTGTTTGGTATGAGTCAACACAGTCCGTTTCTTCTGCAGACATAAATTGTCAGGGATGTTGAAAACATCTCTTTCTGCTCCATCTACATTGCGTGCATGTGCCTCCAAATCTATGAGACTGTTACCTTTTTTCTGCTGTCTTTATGTGTATTTGTCCATCTGTCTGAGTTTCTCAATTGTTTTCGGGAGTATTGAAGAGGAATGCCTCAAGTAAAAGTTGAGCCAACTCTGAGCCAGACGTTAATAATTGAGGAGGGCAGGAGGCGAGAGAATGGCTCCTGCAATATTCATATGTCATATTGACTTGACTGCCAGCCACTCGCCCATGCACCCAGTACTTATGAAGTCTCACAGATGACTGAGGATGCAATGCTGTGTCCTCCCCCATCCCCTTCCTCCTACTATCCTCCTTTCCTTCCCACTATACATTTTCTCATCTTCTGTCCATATGCCACCTCCTCTTTCTCCACCCTCTCCCTCTCTGTGCCGTCTCTCCTCATGTCCCTTTCTCTTTCTTGCTGCCATTTCTTCTCATCCCCTTCTCATCTGCTGCCATCTCTCTGAAGATTATGGCATGCCCATGGGCCAAATTCAATTATAGGCCAAATTAAAGGGATGCTTCTCAATTCCCTTAACAGAAGAAAGGAACACACGCATGCACCAGATATGCCAGGGATACAATCACACACATACACAAAACTAACACAGCACACACACCTACCACCAAAACTCACCCAAACACACAAATACAAAGCAGATATTCTGCAGTATATAAAAAACAAAAAACCATTGACAAGTAACAGACAAACTAATTACAGACCATGTTCTTGAGTTTGGCCCCTCCCCAGTGATGGAGCTTTCCCACTGTTTCTCACTCAAAACCTGCCCTTTCTGCTTCTCCATCTCTCCAGGCCCAAGATGTAGTCATTAATGAGCCATATTAATCATAACATAGCTGTGAGTAAGAAGCCAGACGCCTGACTGTTCCAAATCTAGGAGGACAATCTGATGAATTAGACAGCAAAGCAGGGAGAACCATCGTTAGTACCAGCCGTTTCCATTTTAGCATCAGCTGTAAAATATCAAATCCTCAAAAAGAGTTGGAGCGGTTCTGAGGTCAACCAATTATCGAGCGCCGCAAGCTACGCTGGCTGCCTTTCAACATGATTAGATCTGAACCCACCAGAGGACATCCGGTCCACTTGTTCTCTTGTATGGAGAGCTAAGATTAAAAAGCTCAGAATGAAATTTAAAAACAATGTTTTTGTACATGCTGTAAATTCTACGTCTGCTGCTACGAGAGTAATTTGGGGAGTAAGATGAATGAGAAAGAGCGACTCGATGTGACGCGCGGCTCTTGCATCTTTACAAAAGAAAGAATGTAAAAAGCTTCAGGCCCAAAAAGCGTGGTAAAGTAAAAGAATAGTGCTGCTGTTGTTAAAATGCCAACACCAATTTTGGTAATTTACATTGTTTTTGCTTGAAGGGCTTTAATAAACTGAACTGTTATGACTCCTGGGCCAATAAAATCCACTCAGTCTATGATAGCATTTATTAAAATGCATAATTTGTACATCCAGCTGCAGCGTAGCATTCCTGGAAACCTAACCTTTTAATAATGCGCTTTTCAATTAAGAAAGTATGTGCACCTCATTTTCACACATATGTACACCTGAGCACATGCATGAAAACCCCACTGCAATAAGATCACAAATACTACAGTAAAAATGCCTGCATATGAAGTTGTACACTTATCATCCTGTTTAAAAAATATATATAAACAAATATAAAGTTCAAATGCTTAATACACGTGTAAAGGAAGATTCCTCAACACTGCCCAGGTATGTGCATGCTGTTGAATGAGTGTGTGATGGTAGGTAGTGGGTGCTGCTCTTCCAAGAATAAAGCAATAATTATTCTATACCAAGCTGAACGAATAGAGCCAATTTGAAATAGTCATAAACCAGCACCTGTCCACACTGAACCAGGCTTGTAACATTAGTCTGCACCAACACCCAGCTAAACACACACACACACACACACACACAAATATCAATTTGCAGAGCACAAGCTCAGCGCAGTAATAAATATGCAAATAACCACACAGTTTGTGTTTGTGTGAGCATCTGTGTGTGTGCTAAAGGAAACAAATAGTACTCACAAGGAGAGCAGGCGTAAGCTTTTATGTCATCGTGAGCTGAAACAACACACCCAACAATGCACACCCAAAAGTTCACATCCAAAAAAAATGACCTATCCGTGATAGCAACTGTGCACAGATAGATCAACAAATGGATCGATTGAAAAGCAGTGCTTTCCACTTCCCCTCTAGCCCTTAAGCACAAACACACTATCCATGACTGTGACAGTGGGATGGGAATGGGGGTGTCTGTCATTGTCCTATAAGGGGATATCTGAGCTGATGTTGGCGACTTATCCACACTCTTCATAATCCATTGTGTGTCTATTTTGTGCGTGTTGGTGTGTATGTGTGTAGCCGACCAGGCCTGGTGTTGTTGATAAGGGCTGAGGGCTTAGTCCTCAGTCACAGGGACACACTCGGAGCATTAATGAGCCCACAGCACAGAGGAGAGCCTCTGCCAAAAAGGTCTTTATCAGCCACTAGGAGCCTGTGTGTGCATGTGTGTGACAGAGCGAGAGAGAAAGGGGGAAATTCCCTGTGTGTTTCTTGAAAAAAGAAAAAGAAAAAAAAAATGCACATAGTATTTTTGGTAAAAAGTACTGATGATCAAACACTCTCCCTCTCCACAAAGAGCACCGCCTTAGTAATAGCCTGAAGCTGAGGCTGAAGGTTGAGATGCAACACACAGCAGTTCTGTCTGAGAGGACACATCCATCACATAGACAGCTTAAATTCAATGTGTGTATGCATGTGCGTATGACATCACAAGTTAGTTAGTTGGGTAATAGGGTGATTCTGTTAGAGCAACCCAAGCCAAGCAACAAGGTGAATGAATGACAGAGTATTAAATTGGTTGTCAACGTGGGGCGGTGGATAAACGTCAGAATCAAAATGAAGACACGGACAGACTGACAAAAGGGGAGAGGCAGGGTTGCCTAGAGGAAATGTCTTCATGTCTGTCTGCACCAGATTGTTGCACATAACACAAAAGAATAATATTTCCGCACAGTTCTCATATACACATCTAGTACAACAGCGAGCGATGGGTATTTTCAAAGTGTACACAGAAACAGCAGAAAACAAAACAAAAAAAAAAAAAAAAAACACTAACCTATGCACAACACTGCAGAAAAACTGTTGTCAACTCTAACTTTGTGATAAATGGCTTTTCTTCCACTCTCCCTCTGATTTGTCATGTTTCAGTAACCAGGAGGCATTGCTTTCATCTGCGAAAGGTACAAAGCAGAAGGAGGAAGGATAGTGACTTCAGGCGATGTGATGTATAGTCTCTGTTAAGGAGCTGAATTTTGTTTATCATTTACTTTTGAATTATTGAGGAGAATCAAGAAATTAATCAAATAAGCAGCAGATCAGTCTGTCGTCCAAAGAGAGACGGATGAAAAGGGGACCGAGCAGAGCGAAACTTGAGGGTGGGTTTTGAAGTATTTCAGGTTTAGGACTGTGCATTAAGAATTTATGGGATCTAAGTGATGCTGGTTTGAGATTACAGCAAGGGTGGGGTTCACTCAGCTGTAGAGTGATACTGCCGCTTGGCAGTGAGGAAACTGCTGAGTTGTGTGTACCATTTCACAGTGGGGAGTAAGTTCTCAGATATACACACATAAGAGGAGAAAGTTGAAGCAAAAACAGTGGGGGGCAGAAAAAATATTTGGTATATAAAAATTCTACCTTCAGGTAACAAAAGCACCTTTGCAAGTGGGTCAAACTGAGCAGCATACCAATTACGAGATTTAACATAAAACCCGTCTGTGAGATTTTTTTCAGTTTGAGACGTCTGGTCACACATGGCAAATTCAGCTGATTGTCTTTCAACTTATTATGTCTCTCTGTCTATAACTGTGTATATGTTATTTATAGATATGAGGTAATTATAATAATTCATTTTGAGATTTAACACCAGTCACCAGACATAAAAAAAAATAACCTAATGACATTACAAATCGAGCGAATAAATAACACAAAACGCAGCATACATATTAAAAGAAAATCACCATATGGGGAATAAAACTGATGATAATTGTGGAGGAAACTTATTCCGCATGATTCATTAGATACTGAGATTACGTATCTGTACTGTCGCCTACATGCAGAAGACACCAAAACACATATGCTCACATAACATGTCTGGTTCCTTAAGCAGCGTCTGTCTGCTTTCCCAGCCCTGGAGTAATAGCAGCCATTACTGCGCCCATGCAACATGAGTGCACACTCACACATTGTCCAGCAGGTTATTAGAGTGGCAGTGTAGCTTATTACCCTGCCTCGGCACCACTCAATTATTCAGCCTGAGTCCACAGGGAAAGGACTAGCAGCTCAGTGTGCTACTTACAATATGCCTAAGTAGGCCAAAGAGACTGACTTAAGTATGACACAGAGACGCAACAAAGAATCACCAAAGCAAACCATGTAGAAATTGGTAACTGCAAGATTACATATTTTTCAAGCTGCTTTAGCAATTCAGTGCACATGTGCATACTTGTATTACTCACACTGACTTATTTTTATGGACAAGAAAGCAAGTCATCATAACGTAAGTCATTGCATTTCACGGTGAAGTTTAGGTTAAGTTTAGGCAAACCAGGTTAAGAAGGGTTAGGAAGCCAAAGTATATCAATGACTGGATGAGGGGAAAGTATTATGTTAAATATAAACATGACACAATTCTGACTTCACATTTTGCCACATTTGACCTTCAGCATTGAAAACTGAGATTTTTCCTTTCACAACCTTCCCGATGGAAGTACTAAAACTGGCATATCCCTAGTCAAACACACCTTTGTCAGGCTGATTGCCTTCACACAAACCACAGAGGTCGATACAACCTTGCTTCATCCCTCCGAAGTTTATTAAATACTTTTACAATCTCGTGGAGAAATATAGAGACAAGAGAAAGGGGGCAGAGGGGGAAGAGAAAAGAGGGAGCAGATCTATTTTAGAGCGAGATTAAGCAGAGCTGTGTTGAAATAGAAGCCCTGACCAACCAAGCCATGATCTGGGGACTTATTAAAGACTCTTATTAAAAGTTAAGGAAGGCCCTAAGAACCTTACAATAAGAGAGGGGGTGAAAAATCACACAGTGGAGGGGGGGATGCGGGTGGCAGGGAAAGGATTGTGTTTAAGCTCTCTTTCCTTTGCTTCCTTTTCTCACACACACGTATACAAACGCACACACACACACGAAGACCCTCTTTCTTCCCACTCATCTGCAGTGACTACTCCTCACTCTCCAACCAGGTCAGCTAAATAAAGTCCACGGTTTTAGCCTAATTTCTGACAGCCTGAAGACTTTATACAAACAGTGCAAACACACAAAAGCAGCCATGTGCATGTGTGCAATTGCTGGTTATAGATCTGGGAGCAAATCCTTTTTTCCTGTACTGTGCGCAGCACGGTCATTGAGCATAACACAGGCCTGATGCAAGCTGATTTGGTTTGGTGCAGTCCTGTGTAACTGCAGCCTATCCCGTTGAGAGTAGAGGGAGTGCTGTACCACCTGCTTATTGATCAGCTAAAAGATACAGGCTACAGAGCTAAACATCAAACAACAAGGGAGGTGTTGGCGTTGAACTGACTTTCTACCTCCCCTGAAACCCAGGAGATGTGGATCGAAGACCAGAGAGCAAGAGTGAGAGATAACCTTAAATAACTGGTGACAAGAAAGAGAAGTAGCATGTGTGTTCCTATTAAGTCTCTCTCTCTTTCACTTTAAATACGACACATCTACCTATCCTCAGTGCTTTGTCCTTCAAACCAAAAGGAGGCAAGAAGTATAATAGAAACCATGGCAACGAGATGGCACTGCTCAGTGTGAGCGAGGATGGATGAATGTATGGATAGACGGGTTTTCTGAGAGGACAGCTGAAGGGGAAGTGAAGTGAGAAGATATGTTGAAGAAATAATATGATTCTCAACACTGGTTTTCCACACCCTCCCCCTTACACATATGTCTGAATAACACAATTTACAGACAGACACACACACACACACACACACACACACACACACACACACACTCCCATGCACCGTGTGTGGAACTTCATTTTCTTGGTAGATCTGCAGGACTTTGAGGCATAATGTGAGCTGGTGCTTTGGTTTAATAAGGGCTCTGTGGGGTTTTCTTCAGAATTTCCAAGTCTCCACTATCAGAGTTATTCATTAAACATATACAGCCCACAAAACTAAGCTGAACTCAAACCAACAGACAGCACACACTTATTCCCCAATCACAGAGGTTTAGGCGCTAAGTCTGTTTTATGAACCTTAGCTAAAAGCATGTAGTGGCTTACAGTGTTGTGTCCCCCCCCCCAGCAGCAATGTCAAATTTAAAACAAACATCACTAAAACATACCAAGGATTAATGTGTATTTATTCTAATTTATTCCAGACTTAATCCTTCATAATATTCCTCTTAAGTAGCTGTAAGCAGACAGATGCACATAAGGTCACACGGGCAGCAATACCTGCAGTCACTCCCCTTTTCCAGGGTAACCATCACTAGGACTAGCCAGACAGTCTCTTGTTCACACCTGTCAGATAACACAAGTGAATGCAATAGTACAAGGAGAAAATAACTTGGAGAGTTTATTCATCTACTAAGCTCTAACTTGCAGCATGATTTTAGCTTAACAAAAAACATGCAGCACTACACATAATGCCATTAGGCAAATTTTAACACATTGTTTTGCATGTTTCCATCTAAGAAAAATACATTAACTAAACCAGAACTTATGTTTTATCTTGGCAAAATGTCACTTGTTTTAGCTAAATTACACACACACACACACACACACACACACACACACACACTTTAACAAACTATCATCAGCCACTTCATTAGGTACACCTGTTCAACTCCTTTTTAATGCAAATAGCTCATCAGCCAATCACATGGCAGCAACTCAGTGCAGTTCGGTATACATAGACATGGATGACCTGCTGAAGTGACATTGAACATGAAATGGTTATTTGCGCCAGATGCAGCTAGTCTGAGTATTTCAGAAACTGCTGATTTTCCCCACACAACCATCTCTAGGGTTTACAGAGAATGGTCTGAAAAAGAGAAAATTTCCAATGAGCGGAAGTTCTCCGGGTGAAAATGCCTTAATGATGTCAGACCACACCAGGTGGTACACCTGACAGCTAAGAATGGGGAAACTGAGGGTACAGTTTGCACAGGTTCACCAAAATTGGACAACAGAAGATTGGAAAACCGTTGCGTGGTCTGATTTCTGCTGCAACATTTCTCCAAGTAGAATTTGGCATAAAGAATATGAAAGCGTGGATTTATCCTGCCTGGTATCAACAGTTCAGGCAGGTGGGCGTGGTGTTATGATGTGGAGTAATATTTCCTTGGTGTACTTTGCCCTCCTTAGTACCAACTGAGCATGGTTTAAATGCCACAACCACACCTGAGTATTGTTTCCATGTCCAAAAATTCATAATCACAGAATACCCATCTTCTGATGGCTTCTTCCACCAATGTGCACAAACCTCAAATGCTGCATCTCTGCCATGGATGATTAAGGCAGTTCTGAAGGCAAAAAGGGGTCCAGCATGGTCCTAATAAAGTGGCCAGTGAGTGTATTTTAATAGGTTTTAGCTTACATGAGCTGGTATCAAACACGCAGCATTTAGACTCATTGACGTCATGGGGCATGTGATAGCATGTTTTAATCTAAATAAACTATCATTTATGGCATCTTTAAGACCAAATTTTAAAAAATAAAATAAGACTGTTATATATTTTAGTACCTTATATCCCACAATTACAGACTCCACTATTTATTTTTAAATCTGTAGCAGGTTTTAGCATATCTTAGCTTAAACGTTTATCATAATAAATGTTAATCTGTTATAGGTTTGCCATGATAAATGGCTACGTAAGTACAAAAGCGTTTATTTTAACCATGGCTTACATCTTTTGGACAACTAAACTTAAAAGGTTGCCTTTTTTTTCTTCTCCAAACTCAACTTGTTTCTTTAGGTATTCTTTATTACAAACATAGAAAATACTGTTATAAATTAATTAATTTACTCCAGTTAAAATAGCCACCTTACCTTTGGCTAGTTTGCCGATCCACTTTTCCAGCATCGTCTCCGCCTTCAGCTGAATGAATGCAAAGGCGTGATGGGCTCATTACTGCTCCCTCATGTTGAAAGCGGGATATTAATTCCAACTATGATTTTGAGAGGCATCGTTAGCAACTATCTAAACCATTTTACCTAAAAAAAAAAAAAAAAAAAGATACGGCTAATGCTGTAATTTTAGTAAGAGCAAAGGACCTGAAGTATGGTGAACTCAGGTGTTTTCTCTCTCACTGATTAGATCAAGCCCTACTTAAATCTTCCTGTTGCACTTGTTAGCCTACGTTCTCCCTCATTATCTGAACTTTACAAATGTTGTAAATTAATGGCAATGAAGAGAGCTTCATTTTTGGTAAATTGAGTCAGTGTTATGAGTAACCATACACGAAACATACCCTAACTAAAAGGTCAAGGCCTTTTAGAATAATTATGGCCCATGGGTCCCAGCATGTGTGATAATTCTTTTGCTGCATAGGCACTTTCATTCTTAGGTAGACAAACTCAAATACATTATTAAATTCATTATTAAATTCATACACTAACTGCTCATATTGCAGGGAACTGTTTAGGGTCAATAATTACGTAATAATTGTACCCTAAAAAACATTTTTTGAGAGGCTCTGAAATCTGAGGGTTTTCCAAATAGCTGTGCTGAAGGTGTTCTAAAGTGGAATACATGAAAACACACCTGCTGCGCTTTCCGCTTGTAGCTTGCTTTAGGTTTAAATGCACAACTGCTCCGTCACAGTTTCTTGAATTTGGCTGACACTGACTGACAGTGTTTTGGTCTGAATCCTACCCCCCATGTTGTTTTGATGGATTCACAGGGATCACAGAGGATGCTAGAGGAAGTATACAATGCACTACTGCACTGACAGACACGGATATGGAAAAGGGTATGCTGGTTTTTGTTTTGTGGACCAAACATTTCTCCACTGAGAGGTGAACACCAAAATATTCTGACTGGGACAGTAAGCAAGTTAAACCAGTTAAAAAAAAAACAAAAAAAAACAGCACATATTTAGTAAGGAATAAGAAGAAAATCTAGTATTTTGCATTCACAACATAGATTTAACGTAGTTTTTCTTCAGTTAGCAACAATCTATATAGTATTCTTTTTATTCAGTATTCTTATTTGTCTTCAAATAGACAAAACTGTTGCACACTATTTATTTTTCCCATAAAAAGAAGTTGTTCACTTACCCTAAGTTGTGGCTTGATGTATGCACTCCACACTGAAAGCAACTAGTGTCAAAGCAGCTGAGGAAGACTGATTTAAACAATTTCATCTCATCTCATTTCCACATCCTCTAGTCCCCCTCTGCTCCTCCAATCTTCCTTCCATCGTTCCCTTCATTAAACCGCCCCCCCCCCCCCCCCCCCCCCCTACTTGTTGAAAGACTGGCAAGAAAGCTGGTTATTCAAATTTAAATCAACACTGACAGAGAAGCAGATGTAAAAGGAGAGAGAGGGGTAAAGAGAGCTACAAAGCTTGTACCTGACGTTGTTAGTATTAATGTGATTCCACCACAAGGGCTGGGATCGATGCAGTCAGATGAGGGACTGTGTTAACATCCTAATCTCTAATAGCATCAGAGCAGCCAGACTATAAAAACCTCCACCGGTTCAACCATGAACACACATGCACGCGCAGGCGCGCACACACACATACACACACACAGATCAAGATGATAAGACAGACAGAGAGGACACAAGGAGCCATTAGAGGAAGACCTGTATTGTGTGCTGAGAGGGAATACCCAGATAGCTCTGATGACCCCATACATGTTCTTCCCTGTTCACACAGAAGCTCAGCTCACTAGAACCCACAGCCCAAACAGCATGGAAAAAAATATCACATTTATTCATATTTATTCATTTTTTTATTATGGCAAAGTGAGAGCCCATTTTCATTCATGACTGTGTTATTTTAAGAAGCATCTGAATAAGCTGTGCTGTGTGAAAGTGTTGTGTCTGCACATAACAGACAACTTATCGAAAAAACAATTTTAAATTGTATCTTTAAGCACTTTGTTACACATAATTTGTTCAAATTTCTTTAGTTGAATCTATGCAAAATACCAAAGATAACACAGTTTGACTGGCCTAAAGTAGTATTTTTTGCACCAACAAGGCTATTACTAAAGATGTTTGGCAATGTGTCCTTAAAAATTTGAGGAAACTGGACAAAAGAAGAAATGATAGGCCTATAAAATTATCTATAGCAGATGAACACTATCTGAAAGTCATGTCCTTGAGATGCATCTGGCCCTTAAGTTGATCCAGCTACTGGTCCCTGAAGCTTCATCAGAAGTGGTTTCAGTGGAAGAGTGACTGTCAGGCCATTCTTAAGGAAAGGAACTGGGGACAAAAGGCTGAGGTATGCCAAATTACACAAAAACTGCACTGAAAATCAGTGTCAACAGGTCTTAAGGACTGATGAATCCAAACATAAAGCCCATAAACATAAATCTTCAGGTCAGGCTACGTTGAAGAGTAAAGGTGGTCGTACCAAATATTGACTTGACTTATAAACTTGTTAGAATTCCACACACTGTTTTTGCCTTATATACTGTATTTGCATGTATGTTTGCAGATGTTTCCATAAATCACTGCACTTATTTCCCATTTTCCTCGCAAAATATAAAGAAATGAGGGGTGACTCAAGATTTTTGCACAGTACTGCAGCTCATATTAAAGCTGTACTAGACAAAGTTTTTTATGTGGGAGAAAAAAGACTGTTATCAACCTACTTAAACAACATCAGACTGAGAAAGAACAACTCTAGCCTTTCTAAGCAACATGGTTTTGCCCTATTTGCTAAAAATAAAATTTTGATGGCAGGTAGATTCAGAGAAGAGCACAGCACAGCAACTGACTATTTTAAACTAGGGAATGAAACACAAAAATCCCCAATATCAGCATAGTCATGTCATCCAAAAGTAACTGATGAGCCTGATTAGGACAATTAACTCTTACAATAAATATACAAATCGTTTATATACTTCTGACTCATGGCTCCTCCAGTAATGCCAGGCAGTGAGCACGGGGCTGGCTAGAAGACATCAGGCCCCCAGGCCACCCTCATGAAGTATGTTTCTGATTGTCAGAGACATTCACACCAGTGGCCTGCCGGACGTCATTTTGTAGGGCTCTGGCAGTGCTCATCCTGTTCCTCCTGCTGAGGGGTTAAGGACCTTCTACATCCTTGTCCAGGTCTCCTAGAGTAACTGCCCGCCACCTGGAATCTTCTCCATGTCCTTGACACTGTGCTGGGAGACACAACAAAACCTTCTGGCGATGGCACGTATTGAGGAGGAGTTGGACCACCTGTGCAACCTCTGTAGGGTCCAGGTACGACCTCACACTTAACTGACCAATCAATATACCAGAAGTTAGTACACAGGTTAAAGGTTAATAAAATAAAAATGACAAAAAAAGTGCTATTTTCAAATTTAGGTTTTAGATTATTTGCAAAATTCTCTATTCTGTTTTTCTTTTTGTTTTGGGGGAAATGGCAAGGTAGACAGCAAAATAAATAAATAACGAAGAAGCAGTCTTTACTTTTCTATGAGCCTCATTGCTGTAAAACATTCCAAATCTAATTTTGACTCATTAGTAAGCCTCTGGGGTGCTTCTGTCTCATACTGCAGACACAACCTCTGAGACTTGAATGTGTGCGTATGTTTGAGACAGCATCTTTAATTACCCAGGTAACACATCCAGATGCTCCATCACTCTGGCAATGGCAGTGATTAAAAGGAGTAAAATATTCATTTCAATCAGACACCCACATGCCACATGTATAATTAATGTGCAGCGGAAGGATGCAGCAACTTTTACACCAACAACACACATACACACATTTTTCCATCACCATATTCCCCCTGTGCATCACAGCCAGCTCTGCATTTATGTGTTTGTCTGTGTCGGGGCGGCTCCGAGAAATGGAACTGTGGATGAGCCACTTCGAGCAACACTCCACAGGGAGGTCAAAGGGTAGCCAGACTGCATTCTGGGACATCATTCAGCCACCTACATAGCAGATGTGTTGGGTTGCTCTTTCACTGCCTTCGCTCTCTCTGGGAGTGTTTTTGTTGGGAAAACAGCATCTTTAGTTTGCCATTTATCAAGCATTCAGCTTTCTGTGGTGTGGGTGTGCTGCCTTCACTGCTCCTTCTTCTACTTTTCAACAGTTCTGTGTTTGTTAATACCTCAAAATACCTGTGAGCAGTTTGCAGAGGTCTCAGAAGCTGTCTGATGTCTCTTGTGGGCGGAAAAAATATACAAACTCAAAACAATGTGAGACTTAAGGTGAATTTACAGACATAAAGTAGACATTTGATTTTTAACTCAGTTTGTGGAACAGATCTTATCTGCTCAAGGCTGTATGTGAGAACGGAGAAAGCACACCGAACAGGACTTTCCCATCCAGGATTTATGCCGCAGCATGTTAAAAATTAAACATCTGATTTAAATATAAATCACCCCAAAAGATTCTCTTTCACACAGTTGAAATGAAATCTTTTCTTTTCTCCTGTCAATCCCCATGGTTCCAGTTTGTTTTCTATTTCTGTCCTTTCAATCCATCTGACTGCTGTCTCTTTGTTTTCCTTGATTAAGCCCTCTGTCACAGTATTGTTTAGACTCCAGCAGTAGGCTACAATTACTCAGCGCAGTGTGTGTATTGTATCACGCTCATTACAATTACCTCTGGGTGTGAGCGTGTCATCTGTTGCCTGCTCATGTTCCAATTTCTCTGTGAGCGGGGAAGAAGCTGCATCCAGCTGCCTCAGTGTGCATGCAACAATATGACCCTGAAATAGATTATCTCCATTATAATGAATGTGACCTGTGCATCCAAAAGTCCATAAACAGGTCAAATCACCAAAAGAGAAAACGTGTCTTCGGCGGCAGACAGTGAAAAGGCTCGCACTCCAAAGCTGTTTAATATACCTAATTTACACAAAATTGATCTTGTATTCGAGAAGCTAGAACTTGTAGCAGTTGGCAGACATTACAAAAGAGCCGCAGTGAGGCTGACTGATGGGTATTCTGGTAGCTTTCATTCGATTACAACTGGCTTTGCATAATACTGTCAATGAGATTTCAAAACTTTACATCTCTGTGATCAGCTGTTAACAGGCAGCAAGGATATTCCCCAGGACCCAGGCTTCAATAAGTAACTGCTACTGCCATACACACACACACACACACACACACACACGCATATGAACACTTCAAAAGAAACTCATCTTTCACCCTAGAGTCTAATTGGTTGGTGTGACGATGCAAGGTGTTTGATGTTCTCTTATGTAATGTCACACAGGCTGATACTTTTACGCAGAGTCCATATTACATTGGGTTTCCAGTCCCATTTATGTTGTTGTATGTGCCCCTTTGATCCATGTCAATTTATAGATCTTGGAATGGGGGGGAATATCCAAGTTTGAATTTTTTACAAGCTGCCTGCAAATTGAACACATATCTGCTGACTTATGGATGTCCAAAAACCATTATTCTCTTAGTTTTTCATTGCCTTTCATTACCCTGTAAGAGAAAGCCTCCACAGCAGGTGTAAGGCTCCTGACTGAAGCTAATTCAGGCTCAGTGTCTAAAAGCATGACACAAATGAAATCCCACCCCCAACAAAAAAAAAAAAAAAATAGTATCATTTTGATTTCACAGTATAACCAAGTATACCATTTTGTCAGCACACACGCATAAAACATTACCAAGATCTGAACCATAACGGCCCTCCCCTCTGCTCCCGCAGGCTGTTGTTGTAAATATCAATGTTTTCTCAGTCAACTTGCCTTGTTAAATAAGATTTTACAAAATCCCATGAAAGATTTCTCAAAGCTTGACGGCTGATATTGGCATTCCTGTGTGGAACGCTGTGTTTTAAAACCTGCAAACAACCCAGCATAAATTTACACCATTAAGTCCCCGGGGCTAGAAAACGCATAAAGTGCTGTGCGTGTGGCATGAGAATGCAGTAGTCATAATGAGAATGTAGATGTCCTCTGGATGCCATGGACGCAGCCTCCAACAAGTACGTGTAAGTGCTTACTCTCGGCTGTTGCCATGTGTCAATGAATAATGCGCATATTAATCTCGCAATGTATGGAAGCTAATTAATTCAGTATTTTCCTATTCAAGGTTATCTAATTAATGTGGTATCTTTGTAGTCATTAGGCATGGATAACATTCTTTATTTATCTTTGCCAACCTTTTACCTCAATTTTCTACTGATTTATATAATAACCACCCCCCACCCCCTTTATAGAACCACCTCCAACTCCACCCTCAATTATTGTGGCATCTGCAGTCTCTGCAATGGTGGGCAAGAATTTATCCCGTGCCCCCAGATGCATAGGTGTATAATTTTAAATGGGAAATAAGGGAAAGGTTTTAGCAGCAGTAAATACCTCACTATAGTCAGTCAAGTTTATTCAAGGAAGTCTGTGATGATTTAACACTCCTGTCAGCTGGTGCTCTGCAGTACGTGCTGGGATCCCTCCTCTGCAGCGGTAGCAGTGGCAGGGGCAGTCATAACTCTCTTCGGAACTGCAGCTGGGACCGGGCCATTGCTTAACTGATCTGCATCTGGGGAAGGAGGAAGTGCTGTTTGGGCAAGGAATGCTGCAGGCAGTCTTGTGGGCACTGAGGTGGGGCTGTGGGGTAACAGAGGCTTGTGTTCCGTCTGTGGCCCTCCACTCCGTTGCTCCCTAGCGTTTTCCAGCAACACCCGCACGCTTTTGGAGAAAACATCACGAGGATCAGTAGCAGGCAGTGCAGGACAGACACATTTTTCCCTCAGCTCCAGAGCCTGAACAAATATACAACAAATGACAGATACACAGACACTTTACATTAAAAGAAACAACATGAAATAACATAACATCTTTACACAAATCAGTTATTTATGGATCAGTGCTAGGTGGTAGTGTATGCATAACCTAATATGCTAGCTTACATGCCTGCACATTTAACTTAATTCATGCAAAGTCGCATTTATAATTACAGATTTTATAGCCTCAAATATCACAACAGTCTTGGCACTGATCACCTTTCATCCCCCGTTTGTCAAAAGCATAAACAGCTACAGCAAGTCATCTTTTAAAGCCTCCTTCAGACTTAAGTTTAGTCTTAAGTTTTTCAAACCTGTCATAACTAGCAAGTAGAAGATCTGACTGAGAAATGGAGGACACTGCACACTCAGATAGTAGCGACCTGTAAATCATGCCCTAATGTATACCCTGTTTTAATGTCTATTTTACTCTTAATGGGATCTGAATGTACTGAATGAACCTTGTGTTATACTAAATCAGACTTAAAACTACCAATTAAGACCAAAAACTCATCAGGAAAGTGTTTACTGAGCAGTAGGATCCTTTTCTCGTAGACTTCTATACAATCTGTCTTCTTTTTGTAAACAGAAGCATTGCCCATTGCTGGCCATTTGAAAGAATGCAGGTTTGAAGCCCTTCTGCACTGACTTGGAAGGCATGTCCATCTTTTACATACATTCCATGGTTTTATAGATATATCTATCTGAATAAAATAAGTGGTGGTTGCTGCTGAAAATGCATACAGCACACAAGCACAAATATATCACTCTGTTTTCTTAGTTTAACAGGACACTGTACTCTGCCTACAGATGCTTAGAGATATCTGTGCAGACTGAAGTATTAACACCCCACTAACAGGCCGACATTACCATGAAAGAGCCATGTAACTACCCTGGCTAAAATTATGGTTAAAAATATTTCAGTATGGAGCTAATGGAAACTAAATACAATCATATCCCAGCCGAGAAATATATTCTCTCCATCTGTCTCACACACCCACGCACACCCCAAATCATTAATCTCTCATTTAGCGTCACCTACAAGACTGAGCACATATATGCACTTCCCACTCCACAGGCTCTCCCTCTTATGTTACCAGTGGACTTGATTTGCTTTGCTTAAGGATGATGAGCGCGCTCATGGAGGTGGAGTGCCCCCACAAGAGTCGGGTTAAGTAGCTTGAGGCTGTCACCCCTCGCAAGGTTAAAAACACCGCATTACGCATCGCTTTCATCAGACTGAGCTTGGCCGTTAACTCACTCATATGTGCTGCTATGCTGGATCGAACGGTTTAGCATTGGAGGTACCAGAAACAGAGTTTTCTCAGCACCCCACACACACACACACACACACACACACACACACACACACACACACAAAGCAGGGCAATTAATCCCCGAACAACAGTCTTCATCACTTCACTGCCTGTGGCTACAGCCTGGCCTCGACAACAACTGCTGCTAGAGGTCAATCTACCACACAGGGATACAATGTGATCCACGAGCACATACACAGAACTTGCACATATTCAACGGCACAAGCACCTGATGGACAATTAGTGGTTTACCCATCTGTTCGTCTTTTGTGCTTGGAGCATCTGACAGTGCTCCAATAGTCCAAATAACAGTCAAGGTTAACCTCACTGCTGTCTAATACATAGATTATTAATCTACCTTTCTGTTAACACTAACACACACACAGAAAAAAAAAAAGTAAGGATTGTGGATGCTGACACTTTCCATAGAAGCTGCTGTCTTAACTGCTTGTTGATTTCCTTATAGACTTAAGATACCATTGATTGCCTGGTCACACTGCCAACACAGTCTGCGAGCCTGTGAGATTAAGCTGCTAATGTGGGGCTGTTTTCTTTCAGGCCCTCAACTCAAATCTTTTAAGACATTTAGCTAAGCAGACATCCAGGCCCTGGCACAGCAAAATGTTTTTCCTGTCTTCCTAAAGCCCCATGTTTCTCCTTCCTCTCTGCCCTCCTCGCCATGTCTGCAGGTGGATTTATCTCTCTCCAGACGCTTCATTAGTTCCATTAAGACTCCTTCCAACAGCTCCTAAAGCTACACTGTTTCTCCTGAATAACAGAAAGGAGAAGAGCCCTGTCCTCACAGATCTTTTGAGATCTGTGAGATATACATATGAATAAGAACTGTCTTTACTGTTAAGGGGGAATCAATCTAGGGAATAATTAGTGCACTTGTCTATACCTCTGGTATGAGACGGTCCAGCTGAGTGAATCTGTTCCTGTGCGAAGGGTGTGTGGACAGCCACTCGGGTAAAGTGGCCTCTCCTGACAGCTGGTCTCTGAGTTCCAACTGCTGCCAGAATACAGGTCCTGCTCGCACATCCGCACATGCCTGGAAATAATACACATACACTCAGGGAATCAGAAACACACACACACACACACACACACACACACACACACACACACACACAGGCATCCCACTGTTCTGTGCTTACTGACTGACTGCTGGGGTTAAATTTAGTTTGACAACAGTGCCCCCTAGTGTCCTGTTGACATATTGCATGATTTGGGAGTATTAGAGGAAATTCTATAATGTTAAAATACTCAACAGCCTATAAAGAGGAAAGAGGTTTTAAAATTTGTTCTTAATTTTTAACCCCAAAATTTACTAATGACCTTTTTAAAAGGTCTGTACCAGCTATTTACCAGCTATTACACATCAATAACATAGGGGGAAAAAGAGAGAAAAGGGAAAGAAATCCTGACTTTCAGTCTCTTGTATCAGCCAAGCTCTAAAAAGCTGGCTCCACCCTATTAGCCTGCTTATTCTTCTCATTGTGTCCAAACTGAAATAACCCTAACGATGTCATCAGAAAAAACACTGATGACCCCTGAGCCAAATAAGATCACAGGTTGTGTGATCCTTTTTTTTTGGATAAGTAAATTTCAACTTTATGCGTAAAAGCAGTTCATATCCCTTAGATAGTGACAAATTGGTGACCACGAATACCTTAGCAGCCAACTGCAATCCGACTTGATCTGCCTCAGCCTCCAGTTTCCTACTGAAGGGGCGGCTGAACAGCAGCTAGGAGAGAAAGGGGCAGACAGTTTCTGTGTAAGTGTATAAAAGATTAACAGACAAATTTCTCACATAAAGTCAGCACTTTTCAAATCCTCCCATCTTTTTCAAATCTACTGTAGCTTTGATAGTTCATATCATTTTCAAATAATGAATAATAATGCCTCACCTCTCTAAGTTTGCCCTGTACCCAATGTCCTAGCATTGACAGGCCGTCGTGAGGACACATGGCCCAGATGGCTATCAGCAGAACAACAGACAGCAGCTCCAGGACATGAGACGCACTGGCCTGTTCTGCCTGTGGAGGGAGTGGGGGTGACAGAGAAGAAAGGAAGGAGGAAAATGAAAGGTTGCAGTACAAAAGGAAGAGAACAGGATAAAAACACAAAGATAGAGGTAAAAAGTTTTTGGGGGGTGATTGAGGCAGCTGAAACATATTGATTGTTCCCATCTATTTTAGTGGAACATTTAGGCTGTAACAGATTTAGAGGTTTTAACAACCAATCCAATAGAGCACACCTACCGGGTAATACCAAGCCCATCGATGCTCATTCCCTTCATCTAATTAAAATCTCCTTCGAGCATTTCCTCCGAGGACGTTTAAAGTCTTGAAATACCCACAACTTCATTAGACACTTTTTTAGAACAAGAAGAACTGGCTTTTAAAGCTGGGGGGGTGGGGGGGGGGGGGGGGGTGGGGGGGGGGGTGCATCTGCGGTGAATTAATAAAGCACAGCAGTGCCCGAGGTCACTTTGGTCATCATAGCACAGCCAAGATTAGTGACTGTTTGGAGGTGATTGTCAGTGAGTCTTTTATCAATGGCTGATGCAACAAGACTGCAACAGATGCCACTTCAGCTGATATTACACTTCTGAGACAGAGTAGGAGTGATGAATAGTCAGGAGATCGCAGTGCATAATGCAGTATATTCTGCAGCAGTAAGGGATCCACATGCATATTGTGCAGTGCTGTGTAGGACCTGGAAGACTTCTAGCTGCAACCTACTTGATGTGCCAAGGGCTAATAAACCATTAAAGTTCTTGAGCAATATTTGCTTTAAGTCTTTTCAGTGACTCATCTTCATTTACAGAACATCTCCTACTGAACACCTAAGCCTCTTAGATGTCAGCACGCTGCACAGCCTTTGTGCACTGCAGCACTTCAGCCTCAGAAACTTAATGGGTGTGAGGTTTTCTGTATTTGACTGTGTGTTTGTGTGTCACTATTATATGCTTTGCTGCTTTCTTTGGAGGTAAAGTGAATTTCTTTACACTTTGGCCTGTAAGTAAATAAAGAAATGTGCGCAACAACAAAAGGACAACAATGCTGAGCGAGTGACCTTAAAATTGCACAACTTTAAAAACGATTTACAGAATTAATCTTACTGGCCCTGACCTTTGTCTAACCGTCTTAAACAAATCATCTGCAAATTTAATAACTTTAGCAAAACAAGAGCACTACCTAGAGGGGCAGAATACGCCCATCGCACAGTATTAACCTGGTTTGTTGTCACGTGAAAAACAAAGATTTAATCATTATGTAACCAACTCCAGGAGCTGATCTCTGCATAAGTCTTGAGATGGAAAATAATTACGCAAGGTTTCAAAATCAAAATCCTTCAAACCATTTCTTACATATGAAGTGGACATGAAAAAACTCAACAAAAAAATTTACAAAAAACAAAGCTTTGACCTTGACCTTTGACCCCAGTGACCCCATATACAATCCCAACCTTGCTTTGGTCACAAGCTATCTACCCAAGAAATGTGGTAAGTGTAGGCCTAACAGTTCTCGAGTTATTGAGTGGACGCTTCAATGGAGGCCGCCCGGAACCCTGCCCGACCGCCAAGGGTGATCACATAATACGTCCTGTCTTTCGATGGGCATATAATAAAATAAACGTATTCACTCTTAGTGTCGGGTCAAGGTCAAGTGTTAAGGTAAATTATATGATAGGAGTTATAATGAGGGGTACAAGCAATGCCACAACAGCAAACACTCTGCAGAGGGTTATGTACTTACAGTGTGCCCCAGTAAGGCATGTGCCATCTCATGTCCCAGAACAATAGTGAGCTGGTGAACATCTGCAATAGCTTCCAGCATCCCAGTAAACATGAACACTTTCCCATTCTACACAAAGTAAAGAAGAAAAAGAAAAGAGGAAAAAAGAAAAAAAAGTATGTGTCTTTGTAGGTGTGCAAAAAGCAAACAGTACTTTATAATAATACAATTTTTAATATTCAGTTTGCCTTTACTTACTGGAAGTACAAAGGCATTGATACTGGGACTTTGCACTACATGGACACTCCAGGTGATGTCAGACACTCCAGGGATGTCCTTGTTCCTTTGTGCCAGGTGCTCCACCACCCGCTCCACCACCTGGTGACGAACGTCAGTGACTGGAACAAGCAGCTCGGCAAACTCTTGCATGTACTGAAACGCAGAGATAACAACAAATATTTAAGGAAGAATTTCATTAAATATTACATTTTCTCTATCTACTTCAATTTAACTATATGCCTTCTTACTTGGTGACTCATTAATCTTCTTAAATGTGTTTATATAATCAACAATAATCATCCTGTATCACACACAACACCATGTCTCTCACCACCTCTGAAGTCAGAGCCGCCAGCTCCATGTAGTCCTCCTTACTGAACACAAGAAGGCGGGTTCGTCCTGTCAGCGGGGACTCATCCAGGTGGGTTAGGAGGAAGAGGGCTACAATCATAATTGCAACACCTGCACCCCCTGCCAGATGCCAGCGCCTCTGCCATGCCCATTTGCGCATGAGCTGCCGGCGGTTGTCTGGTAAAGCCACCCACCACTTCCTTATACTCCTGTACAAAAAGGGAGGCTTTACTTCTGCTGGTTAAAAATAAAACGAAATAAATACCCACACCTCACATGCCATGTGCTCTGCTAAATGATACCATCACAGTCACTCTGTTTCATTGATTAATTTGTAACAGTTAATTAAAACATAAAGCATGGCAACAGTTTAGACAGTAATGTATTTGTTCTTATTTAAATCCGATAATTAAAACAGTTGTTGATAAAACAATTAGGAGTGTGTTCATTATTTAATTAAACATTAACTGTTAAATAGTATTAAGCCTTAAAGCGAATAAGATGCTTAATTTATCACCTGCATTAAGAGCTTTTCTACTGGCACAGCTTATTAAGTATTACCTTTTATTTACATTTTACACTAAAAATGTAACAATTGGGGGTGTTTTTTTTTTAATTGTAAGCTAATGTATGCAAGTGTGTAAGTGGTTTTATTTCTATTCTGAACTGTCAATACCTATTAACCTATTCAGTCTATAATTTTATCTGGAAAATGACAACTTACTTGTGATTTTGCCTCTGTCTGTCACCACACTGTATTTATTGTCAAACAATCAAGATGTGACAAAAGTGCAAACTTTTAGCTTTAATTCAAGGGGTTAACAAAAGTTTTGCATCAACTGTTACAGCTATTTTTACACATGGTTCCCTATTTTCAGAGGCACATCTGGCTCCATCAGACATGATGGAGGCAATATTATGGTATAAGCATGTATGGCTACCAGTGGAACCAGTTCACTAGTCTGCTCAGATTCATCCAAATTTTGCAAAATAGATAATAAAAACTTCAGGAGCGGCCAAATGAACAATCTGGTACCGTCTTAAAAAGAAAGCATGCCCCGACTAGCTTAGCAACACCAAAAGGCCTGAAAGACCACAGAAGACAACTAAAGTGGATTATTACAGAACTCTTTCCTTTAGTTAACAAAAACCTTCACAAAGTCTAATCAAGTCAAGAACACTCTTGAAGAGATAGGCATATCATCAAAGTCCACAATCAAGAAATGCCTTTAAAAAAAAGGAAATACAGAGGGTTTAAAAAAAAAAAAAAAAGGTATAAACCGCTGTTACATAGAGAAAAATATGGAGAAGAAAAGGAACACCTCATAATCTGAAGCATATTATGGGCATGGACATGTATGTCTGTAGGTTCATCCAGGTCATGGTAGTCTCTGGAGTGTGGAAAAAAAGGCAACTGGACTTCTTTAGGTTTCTTTAAGATGTTTCACCTCTCATCCAAGACTCTAAGGCCCCGTTTACACGATGCTGTTTTCACTGGAAACGGTGTCGTTTTGATGCGTTTCAGCCTTCCGTTTACACGATAGCGTTTTAGAAACGATCCGCGTTTACACGATGACATGTGAAACGATGAAAACGATGTAGTTCCCATGCCAGGCCACAAGTTGGCGTTGGTTTTCTCTTTGCAAGGTTTGTTTACGCAAGACGCGCATGCGTGGAGTGACACAGTAGGTAGTGCGGCAAATTGTTCATTACTTACAAAACGGCCAATGTGAGAGGTTTTGTGTGGACTGACGATGAGGTTGGATCGCTGGTGCACACAACGCTGAATTACAAAACGGTAAAAACACAGGAAAAGCATAAGAAGCACTCTTGAATCCGCGAGTACTGTTTATCAATTTGCGCATGCATGGAAAACTGTGACCGTCGTAACCATAGTGCGCATGTGCGAGTCGCCCGTTTTCAAATCACCCCGGTTTCAAGTGTTTACACGAGAATGCAAGCCGGTGCGTTTCTGAAATGCTCCACTCTGGACCCCATTTCCGAAACACATCGTTTTTAGTCCGTTGTCGTGTAAACAGAAGGGCGAAACGCATCAAAACGACACTGTTGTCGTGTAAACGCAAGGCCAAAACGCATGAAAACGATGCCGTTTCAAAATGAAAACGGTGTCGTGTAAACGGGCCCTAATTCAGTTCTAAAGCCAAATTTTTCGCACCTTGACTCATGTGATTATTCACATGATCAATAGTGGGTTAATGACCACCTCCAGGGACCCCCCCCCCCCCCCCACTAGGGTTTAATTACCTGGGTCTCTCCACCATTTGGCTTTAAAACTAACAAAGCCTTTCAAATGAGAGGCGAAACATCTTCAAGAAACCTAAAGAAGTCCAGTCACCTTTTTTCAAGCTCCATAGATGGACATGTATGGTTAGTAAAAGGAAACGTTCTGCTTATTGATAATGTGACTGCTGATAGAAGTAGCAGGATGAATTGTGAAGTGTGCAGGGCAATACTCTCTGCTCAGAATCACCCAAATTGTGCAAAACCAACCGGACAGCGCTTCACAGTGCAAAAGGATAATAAGCCAAAGCATACTGTAAAAAGTAACCCAAGAGTTTCTCAAGACAAAGAAAAGGGATATTCTTCAATGGCAAAGTCAGAGAAGGTGAGAGATCCACAAACAGCAACTGAAGGCGTCATCTCAAGGGATGAAATGAAAGATATTTGGTGATGTTCGTGCTTCACGCATTGAATACAGAGGATTTTCATCCAAATATAGTTTTTTAAATCCATATATTTCAAATTATATTTGTACAATTATTTTTGAGATTCTGAAAATTGGGAACCGTGTATAAAAATGTTTGTAATTTCTAAAGAGTTAATGCAACAGTTTTCTTAAACCCCTTAGGTTAAGTCTGCATTTCAATCATATATTGCCAGTCTGATTTTAAATCCACTGTGGTATTGTACAAAGGCAAAACTACAAAAACTGTCTATTGGTCCAAAAACATGGCCCTAACTGTACATCCCACGTGTCTCCTACCTGCCCAGTATTATAGCCACAACCTTTTGCAAAGGCTTGATTATCATCCATATGAAGGGAGCAGGCAGGGCGCTCAGGCGGGCAGAAGTGTGGAAGCAGTGCCCGCACGGTGTCAGGACAGGACCGCGGGGAAGAGGTGCAGCGGCTTTGGAGTAAATCTGAAAACTGGCCGAGCGTGCAGAGCCAGTTATTGTTGTCTGACAGCTGCTCTGAAAGTGTGCCCTCTTCGCGGGACAGACAGCTCGTCTGCATACCTGGAGGTTTCCTACCGAATGCGAAGAAAGAAAACACAAGCGACTGCTCCTGAAAAGACTTCCGCATAGTAGTGCCATGTTTTTACATGCAATATAAAAGTCTTTAAAATGTGTACGAGGACTGACCCAAAAGCAGTCAGTGCAACGCGGCTGATTATTATCTCATCCTAGAGGTCAAAATAATTACCGTCACATCACGGTAACACTTGTTTGAATTACGTGTCGAGCTGCTCTCAGCTGTCAGTGTCATTACTAAAAGCGAACACTAGCTACAAGTAATCTCGGTTAACACCGAAATGCCTGGACCAGTCCAGAAATCAGTTTTCTAACACTGCTACACCCTGAGGCGAAATACACATCACAACCGGGCGAGACGAAGGACGCGAATTACGGTTGAACGCGCTCGCTTCCCAAACGTGTCCCCTAGAAACAGCCCCGTTCCGAACGTTCCGAACACATAAACATAAAGCTGAAAAACGATTACAGCGCTGGACTGCAAGCATGACAAACTTCAGATGTGAACACAGGTGTGCGTGCGTTCAACACAAAATGTTTGAAAACTACTGGATTATTTTACCCCGTAGTATATGAAGTATTTTAAAATTAGCTCCAGCTACAAGACTAAAGTCATATATGCAATAATCAATCAGTGGTTTAGTATGTTAGATTGTTTAATCAGATTATAGCGATAGTATAGTTTTACTTAGGATTGCCACCCGTCCCGTTGTTGTGCGGCAGTTGTTGTGCCAAAAAGTGATCATCTGCCATAAAGTGATTTCCGATGTTTCTATGTGCTTTTATGTGTAATGTCTTTCCTTATACTGGTGAATAGAGTGTAGTCAATATGATTTATGAAGGGCTTATAAATAACCTGTTTTTCAAGTATGTTTATGACTCTGCATTATTGCACCTACATTATAATAAATCCAGTCCTCTTTGGTCACTTAAAATATCTTTATAGAGTGTAATGTCATATTTGTTCTGATTTCTGCTGCCCTCTTGGCCAGATTTCTCTTTAAAATTTGCCCAATCACAGTTTTTACCCTGATAAATAAAGAATATATAAAAGTTGCTGCCAAAAACTGATTGTAGCTTCTACCTTGTGACAGAAATGTTGTTTCTCACTCAAAATGACTTAATATCATTCACGAGCGATATGTTTGACATATTTTTCACAGATTATAGGTCAGCAAGTCATTTACAACAGTTTAAATACAGGCAATCATTTTCTGGCAATCACTTTTTGGCAGATGATCACTTTTTGGCACAACATCGGCGGGTATGTTCAGTGCGCATGGCGGGCTGTCTGATATAAGGCAGCATGGATCAGGAGAGCAACACTGCAGAAACATAAGAGGTCAGAAACGAAAAGGCATCAGTGTCGCAGTTCTTAATACCATAGTCATCTCCGGACACTGATATGGTACAGATCATTGTGTTATTATTGATTCGGTTTCCTATTGTGCTTTAGCAGACTATTGTGGTTTGATTGATTGTTTAGGACAGGGCTCTTCAACTCTAGGCCTCGAGAGCCCCTGTCCTGCAGGTTTTTGATGTGTCTATGCTTCAACACACCTGAGTCAAATATAGAAGTCGTTAGCAGGACTCTGGAGAACTTGACTGCATACTGAGGAGGTAATTCAGCCATTTGATTCAGGTGTTTTGCACTATTGGATCTTAAGAAGGTTCTAAGTAGAGCTTCACAATGCTAAAAGAAGAAATCGGCTCAAGAGACAAAAACATTTGAGCAGGGAATTTATTGAAAACTGCATTTACACATTTACATTATATTTGCATGTAATGTAGGCTTATTTAAGAGCACTTTATATGCAACAGTCTTTCACAATAAAGTCTTCATTGCTAAAAAGTATTTAATTTTATGTATGACTAATTGCTTTCTTGATCACCCCTTTACAAAAAAAATCACAACATAAAAGGTGAGTCGGGCGACTTGGGCCATGTTGGTCATGGTCCTGAGAAGCTGTGGCGGGGTCCCTTATTTTCGTTTGTGAAAGGTGGCAACCCTAGTTTTACTTAATGGAAGTACTACACAAACATGTATTTAAAACAAAACATTCACACTTCAGAATGCTTTCCATGTAATACCAGCTGTATTAGTGCACAGGTCTGTGAACATGAAGGCAAGGAAATGGTTGCCAATGTTTCCCAAGCCAATATTTAGGGCCCGAGCACAACCTGTGCGAAGGCCCTATTGTAATTGGGCAATTAATTTAGGCAAATTAATTGCTTTTTTGAGGGCCTAAACATGCTCAAAAACCCATGAAATTTTGCACACATGTCAGGTCTGGTGAAAATTTACATATTTTAATGGTTTCAGGCATGGCCCTTTCAAAATGGCTCTACAGCACCACCTTTAGTTCAAGTCCCACTGCTGTGTTTCATGTACATGGATGAAATTTGGTACACATACAGGGGTTGGACAATGAAACTGAAACACCTGTCATTTAGTGTGGGAGGTTTCATGGATAAATTGGACCAGCCTGGTGGCCAGTCTTCATTAATTGCACATTGCACCAGTAAGAGCAGAGTGTGAAGGTTCAATTAGCAGGGTAAGAGCACAGTTTTGCTCAAAATATTGCAATGCACACAACATTATGGGTGACATACCAGAGTTCAAAAGAGGACAAATTGTTGGTGCACGTCTTGCTGGCGCATCTGTGACCAAGACAGCAAGTCTTTGTGATGTATCAAGAGCCACAGTATCCAGGGTAATGTCAGCATACCACCAAGAAGGACGAACCACATCCAACAGGATTAACTGTGGACGCAAGAGGAAGCTGTCTGAAAGGGATGTTCGGGTGCTAACCTGGATTGTATCCAAAAAACATAAAACCACGGCTGCCCAAATCACGGCAGAATTAAATGTGCACCTCAACTCTCCTGTTTCCACCAAAACTGTCCGTCAGGAGCTCCACAGGGTCAATATACACAGCCGGGCTGCTATAGCCAAACCTTTGGTCACTCGTGCCAATGCCAAACGTCGGTTTCAATGGTGCAAGGAGCGCAAATCTTGGTCTGTGGACAATGTGAAACATGTATTGTTCTCTGATGAGTCCACCTTTACTGTTTTCCCCACATCCGGGAGAGTTATGGTGTGGAGAAGCCCCAATAAAGGGTACCACCCAGACTGTTGCATGCCCAGAGTGAAGCATGGGGGTGGATCAGTGATGGTTTGGGCTGCCATATCATGGCATTCCCTTGGCCCAATACTTGTGCTAGATGGGCGCGTCACTGCCAAGGACTACCGAACCATTCTGGAGGACCATGTGCATCCAATGGTTCAAACATTGTATCCTGAATGTGGTGCCGTGTATCAGGATGACAATGCACCAATACACACAGCAAGACTGGTGAAAGATTGGTTTGATGAACATGAAAGTGAAGTTGAACATCTCCCATGGTCTGCACAGTTACCAGATCTAAATATTATTGAGCCACTTTGGGGTGTTTTGGAGGAGCGAGTCAGGAAACGTTTTCCTCCACCAGCATCACGTCGTGACCTGGCCACTATCCTGCAAGAAGAATGGCTTAAAATCCATCTGACCACTGTGCAGGACTTGTATATGTCATTCCCAAGACGAATTGACGCTGTATTGGCCGCAAAAGGAGGCCCTACACCATACTAATAAATTATTGTGGTCTAAAACCAGGTGTTTCAGTTCCAACCCCTGTATATATATATATATATATATATATATATATATATATATATATATATATATATATATATATATATATATAAAAAAGACAGATTCTGTATGATTTAAGATGTATGTGTCTTTGCCTGCCTCACTGGATATCCCAGGTTTTTCTTTTACAACCAGAGAGCTACAGTAAACCTCAAGCTGTATTCTGTAAGCTTTATGCCAAGCTGGCATTAGATAAGTCTAAATTTTTTTTTTTTCCTGTTTTTTTGAGACACACTACCAGGGAGAAGAGATTTCTTCAGTCTTCAGACAAGGTCAGTTTGTCACCAGTGGGTCTTTGCAAATTTTTGCTTCTTCATGTAATATCACAGTGAAGTATTTTGTTCCAGCCTCACAATCTGAATGAATCAATCAGGCATTCGATCATAATTCCACTCTTCACTCCTGCATCCAAAGTGCAGCTCAATACTATACCAGCTCCTGTTGGAAGGTCTGTACCTGGTGTTGTTGGGCATGTTAAACTGTATTTAAGATGCAATTTAAAACAAATTAAACAGTCTTCAGTTTCATTGTCCAACCCCTGTATGTAACATGTCCAGACGAACAAAAAAGACTGCTGGGTCCAATGCCCTAAACCCAACAGGAAGTCCACCATTTTGAATTAAATGGGTGATTTTAGCGATTTCCTGCCCTCATGCTTTCTCTAATAATTCATAGGTTTTGGATATTATCAACTTCATGCATTTCAGAGAAACTAAATTCAGAGAATTCTGTGGACCATCATACAAATTTTTATTTGCTTCTGTAGGGGGCACTATTGAAGCTATAACCTTGAATCCATAGTTATGGGTTCAGCCTGAGTTTGAACATGAGTGACTACATTTTTAGGCTGATCGAGCAAAGCATGTGTGAACGAGTGCACAAACAATTTTGTGGCAAGGGAGAAAAAACGAAGGCCAACTTCATCAGACTGGTGTGACAAGGCTGTTGAATATCAGTTATGGATCCAAGAGACTTTTTTGTACATCTTAGGATGTTACATGAGCCTGCACAATTTCAGATATGTAGATAAAATGTGGCCCCGGGGGTATGCAAAAAACATGGT